>NC_140505.1:76987793-77179388 GCF_964339955.1 Pipistrellus hanaki | reverse complement strand
CACACCTCAAACATCCCCCCACACAACTCCCCCACACTCAAACATCCCCCACACACTCAAACATCCCCCCACACACTCAAACATCCCCCACACACCTCAAACACCCCCACACACTCAAACAACCCCCCCACACACTCAAACATCCCCCCACACACTCAAACATCCCCCACACACTCACATACACTCAAACATCCCCACACACTCAAACATCCCCACAACCACACACTCAAACATCCCCCCACACACTCAAACATCCCCCCACACACTCAAACATCCCCCCACACACTCAAACACCCCCCCACACACTCAAACATCCCCCCACACACTCAACATCCCACACACTCAAACATCCAACATCCCCACACACTCAAACATCCCCCCACACACTCAAACAACCCCCCACACACTCAAACATCCCCAACACTCACACACAAAATCAAATCCCCCCACACACTCAAACACCCCCCACACACTCAACACCCCCCACACACTCAAACACCCCCCACACTCAAACATCCCCCCACACACTCAAACACCCCCCCACACACTCAAACACCCCCCCACACACTCAAAACCCCCCACACACTCAAACATCCCCACACACTCAAACACCCCCACACACTCAAACACCCCCCCACACACACAAACATCCCCCACACACTCAAACATCCCCCCACACACACTCAAACATCCCACACACTCAAACACCCCCCACACACTCAAACATCCCCCCACACACTCAAACATCCCCCCACACACTCAAACATCCACACACACACTCAAACATCCCCCACACTCAAACATCCTATATGGAAACTCCTTTCATGTCCTGCATGGTTCAGGGTTCTGGTTCAGAGTTCGGGTTCTGGAGAAGGGCCGCATGAAAATTAAAAAGAGAGTAGGAGAAATTTAATTTGGTGACATGGGGTGCCAGGCAGGAGCCCACCTCTAGTGGGAGGACTGCCACTTGCCTCTGGCCTTTATTGAGGCTATGAGATACACCCATTACCCTTAAGCAGGTTTGGGATACACTCATAGACCTTAGGCAGGTAATAAGCAGATTATCATATCAGTAAGGATTTACACTATTACAAGAAGGGGAAGTTGCCTCAGTCACCATTGTCTCAATTAGACAGGGAGTGGTTGGCTCTGACCTTTCAGAGCTTCAAGGTTGACCAGCCTTTTAATCTTTCTATTAGTGAGACAATGATTGGTTTCCGGCAATCCTACACACTCAAACACCCCACACACTCAAACACCCCGCACACTCAAACATCCCCACACACTCAAACACCCCACACACTCAAACACCCCACACACTCAAACATCCCCACACACTCAAACATTCCCTACACACTCCTGGCTTTCAGCTTGTTCTTTCCCAGATTTCCATGTTGCTTACACTCTCATTTTTTTAAACCTATTTTTAAAATTGATTTCAGAGAGGAAGGGAGAGGGAGAGAGAGATGGAAACATCAATGATCAGAGAGACTCACTGATCGGCTGCCTCCTGCACACCCTCTTCTGGGGATCAAGCCTGAAGCCAGGCATATGCCCTTGATTGGAATCGAACCTGGAACCCTTCAGTCCACAGGCCGGCACTCTATCCACTGACTCAAACTGGCCGGGCTACACGCTCATTTCTTATGGTCTCAGCTTTCCTATCAGAAAGGCATTTCCTTGCCAACCATCTAACATAGTAAACCTATCACCATCTATCCCTTACCCTTCTTGATATTGTATTTCAAACAAACAAACAAACAAACAAAAAAAAAAAAAACAAAAAAAAGGAAGAAAGAAAGAAAGAAAGAAAGAAAGAAAGAAAGAAAGAAAGAAAGAAAAAGAAAAGTCTGGAGGCTTTGAATAGAAATAAATGATAAAGATTTAGTCAAGCCCTGACCGGTTTGGCTCAGTGGATAGAGCATTGGCCTGTGGACTGAAGGGTCCCAGGTTCAATTCCGGTCAAGGGCATGTATCTTGGTTGCGGGCACATCCCCAGTAGGAGGTGTGCAGGAGGCAGCTAATCGATGTTTCTCTTCCATCGATGTTTCTAACTCTCTATCCCTCTCCCTTCCTCTCTGTTAAAAAAAAAAAAAAAAAAAAAAAAAAAAAAAAAAAAGGTTTAGTCAAGGTTCTTAGGGTTTGAAAACCGAAAACATAGTAGGCAGAAACCCAGAAGTGGTCCAAAAAAGAAAGAAAAGTTAGAGTCCTTATAGTAACAAATTATAAAATGACTCCTGAGTGTACAGTCTGAAGAGTCCTTATAGTAATGACTATTATTTGAGAATAATCAGTTATGATTCTTAGCTCAAGGGTTGGTCCAGGACATTATCCATCGGATGTGGGAAAGCCCAGATGATGTCAGATGGAGGCCTCGGTGGAGCGGAACAAAGGAGTGATTCAGGAACAGAAAGTTTAAGTTTCTAGGTTAGTTAAAACAAGAATAGAATTGTTTCCCTCATGCCCCAATCTACTTAATTTTAGTAATTTAGCTGCTTGATTACAGTGACTCCATTTTATTTTTTCACTCCATTCCTCAAGAAATACCTGCAGATGTGTTATATATTTACTAGCGGCTCAGTGCACACAATTTATTGTGGGGGGAGAGCTGGGAAGGGGGGGACCCTCAGCCTGGCCTGTACCATCTCCAATCTGGGACTACTCATGGGATGTTCGACTGCCTCTTGCAATCTGGGACTGCTGTCTCCTAACCGCTCGCCTGCCTGCTTGATTGCCCCTAACCCCTCTGCCTGCCTGATTGCTCCTAACTCCTCTGCCTGCCTGCCTGATTGCCCCTAACTGCTCTCCTACTGGCTTGATCACCCCTAACCGATCTGCCTCACCCCGATCCCGGGACCCAGGATACCCTCCTCTGGCTGGTCACAGGCACCCAGGACACAGGCTGGCTTCACCTGGGCTGGCTGCAGCCACAGGGGACTGTGGGTGGGTGGCTTCACCTGGGCCGCAGCCGCAAGTGCCTGGGACCACGGGGTGGGTGGTTTGTCCTGCTTCCAGGGTGCAGGGGCAGGCGCAGCCACTGGCACCTGGACCATGGGGTGGGCGACTTGAACCTCTCCTGGGCCACAGCTTGGCTGGTCCCCATTCCTCTCTCCCTAGTGTTGAGTGTCTGAGCAGTTTTGGCATGATGGTGTGAGGGCAGGATGACCATTTGCATAATAGCTCTTTATTATATAGGACCAGAGGCCCGGTGCATGAAATTTGTGCACGAAGGGGGGGGGGTGTCCCAGCCTGCACCCTCTCCAATCTGGGATCCCTCGAGGGATGTCCGACTGCCTGTTTAGTCCCAATCCCATCAGAATTCGGGCTTAAACAGGCAGTTGGACATCCCTCTCACAATCCAGGACTGCTGGCTCCCAACTGCTCCCCTGCCTGCTTTCCTGATTGCTCCTAACCACTTCTGCCTGCCAGCCTGATCACCCCCTAACCACTTTCCTGCCAGCCTGTTTGCCCCTAACTGCCATCCCCTGAAGGCCTGGTCACCCCTAACTGCCCTCCCCTGCAGGCTTGATCTCCCCCAACTATCCTCCCTTGCAGGCCTGGTTGCTCCCAACTGCCCTCCCCTGCTGGCCATCTTGTGTCCACATGGGGGCAGAATCTTTGACCACATGGGGGCAGCCATCTTGTGTGGTTGGAGTGATGGTCAATCTACATATTACTCTTTTTTTTCTTTTTCATATTACTCCTTTATTAGATAGCTAGAGGTCTGGTGCACTGGTGGAGGCCAGCTGGTTTGCCCTGAAGCGTGTTCCGGATCAGGGTAGAGGTTCCCTTGGGGTGTGGGATGGCCTGGGCGAGGGCCTGTGGTGGTTTGCAGGCCAGCCATGCCCCAGACAATCCAAGCGGAGGCCCTACTATCTGGGATTTATTTATTCTCTACAATTGAAACTTTGTAGCCTTGAGTGGAGGCCAAGGCAGGCCCGGGCTTCGGGCTTCGGGCTTCAGAAGCTTGGCTTCCTCCATCGCCAGAGAAAACCCTAGCCCCCTGCTCTTTCTACAATAGCTCTGTGGCTGCCAACCTTTGTGTTTGGATTTATTTATCTTCTATCATTGAAACTTTGTAGCCTTGAGTGGAGGCCTAGGCCAGCAAGGGCAGGCGGGAAGCTTGGCTTCTTCCATTGCTGGGGAAACCCAAGCCTCCTTCCTGCTCTCTGTGGCCACAGCCATCTTGATTTGGCTTATTTGCATATTTACTCCTGATTGGCTTGTGGGCGTAGCTTTGGGCATAGCGGGGCATGGTCAATTTGCATATTACTCTTTTATTAGATCGAATGCACTACTGTTTATTCCTCTCCCCCCACCTGCTAGAATGTAACTTCCACAAGACAGAAAACAGGGACATAGGCTTTGTTGCAGTTTTAGTGTTTAGAATACTCTCTGGTGGGCATTTCATATTGGGTACTTAAGAAATATTTGCTGGATAAAGTGCAAAATAAGAACTATCAAAAAAAGAATATGGACTTAACATATAACAGGAGTGTTGACCTTATGCAAAATATACATTTTTTTTTTTTTTTCATCTAAAAAAAAAGAAATGCCAGGAAAGGCCTAAAATCCACATTTTGGTACAGCAACTGTGCTTGAGCTCCGCCCATTCCCAACTTTCTCAACAGAGTAAAGTCCTCCCTGGCCCACTGCTGCCTGCCCTGGGAGGGGGAACAGCCATCACTGTGACAGTTCAAGGTGTCCACGGCGGCTCTGTGGTGTAGTGTCAAGTCTCCTGGACCGTTCTGCCCCCCCCCCCCTGTTCAGAACCGCACCCGCTGCGCTGGGAGAGGACAGGCTTCACCCTTAGGAGGCGCCACAGCCCTCCGTCCTCCCCGCCTCAGGACCCACCGGGCCACCTCTGCCGTGGCTCAGGGGCTGAACATGGACCTATGACCCGGAGGTCAGAGTTCGATTCCAGGTCAGGGCACAGGCCGGGGTGATGGCTCCATCCCCAGTGCGGGGCGTGCAGGAGACAGCTGATTGACGTTTCTATCGCTCTCCCCCTCTCCCCTCCTCTCTGAAATCAATAAAAATATATATTTACAGAAGCAAATGCTGCTCAGCAGGTGTCTCCATCTTTCTAGCCTCTCCTCGACTGCCTTTTCCTAGCAGAACGTACTGGCACTTGTCAGAGAAAGGAAAAGCAGTAATTCATCAGCATATCCATCGCCCCCCCCTGGTCAACCCCATTGCACGGGACTAGGACCAGAAGCTGCATTCCTCAGTGCAGAGCGAGGCCCGCCGCGGTTACAGCAACTGTACGAACCAAACGGTGCGGCTTAGGATGGAACAATGGAAACGGATCCCTGACAGCCCTGGGCGAAGTGAGATGTCACCCACAGGGGGCGCCTGCTGCGCGGCTGTGGCTTGGAGATGCACTGAAGCCTCAATGTGTCCATTTTAAAAGCGGTTCAGGGGAAGGAAAAGAAAAGGGCCAGGAGAACACAGCTGTAAAGAGCATCTTTTTGGGATAGTCAAGTGTCCTTCCTAACCGGGAAGACTGAACAGACATTTTTATAGCCTGGTGGAGAAGAGCCCAGACTTGGCGCGTTGCTTAGCAACATAAAATGTTAATAAAACCATTAAGGTGAAAACGTACAATAAAAGACACGGTACAAAGCTCTTTATTGAATGCTTGATGGCTAACTGGGGAGAGGTAGTCTTGCTTCCAGATATTTCTTTGCAGAAAGATACCAAACATTCCTTTCGGAATGAATGGAAGCTGAGCTCTTGGTACATTCAGTTCATCTAATTCCTCCTGCTAATTTGTGGTTTGGGCATTCTAAGATGGCCACAGTGATTAGCATGAGCTTATTATGAATTTACCCTTTCTGGAGATATGAAGTGCTCATTGCACAAAGCCTAGAATTGCCTTTGTTTATATGAAGCTCTTCATAAATACATCTGCTATCGCCTTTTGTATCTTGTTTTGCCCTTTCTATTCCTGCCCTTTCCTACCCCAACCTAAGGCAAAGGCAGAGGAGAAGCATGAGGAGGGTAACCAACTGAGAGTTAATACCTGAAATCTTGCCCTCGGTGGCTTCTGAAAGTAGCAAACGTGAAAATACGAGTCAATCATTAGTATGCTAGTCTCAAGAAACATTTAACACATTTTGCAACCACTTCTGCAAGACTTCCGAGGAGAATTAGACTAGGTGATAAGATTATTATGATTTTATTAAGATTTCTATGATCAATAACTATAACCCATTAATTATATCACCAGGGTATAGATAAATGTGGGAAGAAATGAAAAATATCTGCAAATGGTTTTTTATTTTTATTTTCTTAATATATTTTATTGAATTTTTACAGAGAGAAAGGGAGAGAGATAGAGAGCCAGAAACATCGATGAGAGAAAGGGAGAGAGATAGAGAGCCAGAAACATCGATGACATTGATAAGCTGCCTCCTGCACACCCCCCACCAGGGATGTGCTCACAACCAATGCACATGCCCTTGACTGGAATCGAACCCGGGATCCTTCAGTCGCAGACTGACGCTCTATCCACTGAGCCAAACCAGTTTCGGCTGCAAATGGTTTTTTAGAAAAGTATGTAGGCAACAAAATAAAACGGGAGCCCACAGTATGGGAGAACATATTTGGCAATGAGACATCTGATAAAGGGTTAATATCCAAAATACATAAGGAACTCATACAACTTAACAAAAGGAAGACAAATAATCCAATTTAAAAATGGGCAAAGGACCTAAATAGACACTTCTCCAAAGTGGACATACAGATGGCAAAGAGATGTGAAAAAATGCTCAAAGTCACTGGTCATCAGAGAGATGCAAATTAAACAACGATGAGGTATCACCTCACACCTGTCAGAATGGCTACCATCAACAAATGAACAAATGACAAATGCTGGCGAGGATGTGGAGAACAGGGAACCCTCGTGCACTGCTGGTGGGAATGCAGACTGGTGCAGCCACTGTGGAGAACAGTGTGGAGTTTCCTCAAAAAACTAAATATTGCCTTGTCATTTGATCCACTGATCCCACTTCTAGGAATATATCCTAAGAAATCAGAAACATCAATCAGAAAGAATGTGTGCACCCATATGTTCATAGTAGCACACTTTACAATAGCTTAGATCTGGAAACAGCCCAAGTGCCCTTCAGGAGATGAGTGTGTAAAAAAGCTGTGGTACATTTACACCATGGACTACTATGCAGCAGTAAAAAGGAAGAATCTCTTACCTTTAAAACAGCATGGAGGGACCTGGAGAACACATGCCAAGTGAAATAAGTCAGTCAAAGACAAGATCACATGATAGCACTCATATGTGGAATCCAAGTAACAAAATAAACTGATGAACAGAGTGGATCCAGAGACATGGAAGCAGGGAACAGTATGTGGAATCTCGGAGGGAAGGTGGGGACAGTGGTGGGTGGGAAGTTATCACCCAAGAACCTTGCATGGCCTATGGCCACGGACAATGGAGCAGGGATAGGCTGGAGGGGGCCATGGGGAAAACGGGGGACATATGTAATACTTTCAACAATAAACAATTATATTTTAAAAAGTATGTAGGTAAAAAGCAGTCCTTTTTGGAAATCATACTCTCAGCTGCTGTATCTATAGTTTATGTATAGAAAAAGAACTTAAATTAAACATAGCCCTGGTAATGCTTGTTTGTAGTTCATTGGAAGGTCACCAGAGGGTGCCCAAGCTTGCTTCCTATAAAACTCCAAGGTAAGTTGCAGTTCCAGACAGTGAGACTCAGCCAGTGACAGTTTCAACACTTGGGGGTCTCCTTGCTGGAAAGTGGCACTGAGATGTCAGCCTTGACAACCCACAACCGCCGGAATGAATTAGAAGGTGGCTGGGCCAGTGCTCATGCTGAATTAGAAAGTTTTGACTTTGTTTTCAGTGGTGATTTTCTGCTCCTTCACTTGTGCCTTTCAACTTCTCCTCCTCCAAGGATTTTTATAGTGTTGGAGAAGAATGACGACCCCTGGGAAGGTATAATTACCGCCTAAGGAATATATAGGTATAAACAGGTGAATGTGTACACCCACAGAAGAGAACAATGAGTGAAATCAGCCCTACCTAATCACAGGAACTTTGTCACATGTTCTACAAGTTCAAAGCTCTGAATATCCTCGGATTCTTTTTTATTTTCCAATACATAATCTGAATCTTTCACCTTGTTTATTGTGACTCACTGTATTGTCTATTGCCGTGTTATAAATAACCCCCTAATTTAGTGTTTTAAAATAACAAAACATTTATCTTGTAGTCTATGTAGGTCAAGAATCCTGGCACCCTCAGCTTGTGGTTTCAGCGTGGGGCCTCTACTGTGAGGTTGCTGTCGAAACGTCAGCTGAGTCTGCAATCATCCGAGCATCTGACTGGGCCGGAGGATCGACTTCCAAGCTGCTCACTCACATGACTGTTGGTAGGAAGCCTCAATTCCTCCCCGAGGATCTCATCCCAGGGCTGTCTGAGTGTCTCCACAATATGGCATTTGTTTTCTCCAGAGTGAGAGAGCTAACAAAGCCAGGGAGAAGCCACAATATATTTTATGACCCAGCTTTGGAAGTCACACCCCATGATTTCCTCTATCCCAGTGGTTACACAGGGCACCCCAATTCAGTGTGGGAGGAAATCATCAGGGCTGTGAATACCGGGAGGGGGGCTCTCAGGTGACCCTCTTGGAGACTGGTTACCACTCACCTTGTTTTAAAAATGCAGATTTATATCTCCTTTCGAATGAACATTTTGTTTAATGTTTTTCTTCCTGTTTTAAAATATATTTGAGCCTAGCTGGCACGGCTCAGTGGTTGAACATCCACCTATGAACTAGATCACAGTCTGATTCCTGGTCAGGGCACATGCCCAGGTTTGAGGCTCTATCCCCAGTTGGGGGAGCGCAGGAGGCAGCCAATCAATGATTCTCTCTCATCACTGATCTCTCTCTCTCTCTCTCTCTCTCTCTCTCTCTCTCTCACTCTCCCTCCCTCTCCCTCTCTGAAATTAACACACGCACACACTTGAGTCAACTTAAAAATCTATAGCAGAAATTTATTTTCCTATGAGTGCAGATCAGAAAACAATTTTAAAATATATATATATATATATATATATATATATATATATATATTTTACTGATTTTTTTACAGAGGGGAAGAGAGAGGGATAGAGAGTTAGAAACAGCGATGAGAGAGAAACATCGACCAGCTGCCTCCTGCACACCCCCTACTGGGGATGTACCCACAACCAATGTACATGCCCTTGACCGGAATCGAACCTGGGACCCTTAGTCTGCAGACCGACGCTCTATCCACTGAGCCAAACCGGTTTCAGCCAGAAAACAATTTTTGAAGAGGTGTGTGTTGGGGTTTATATCCTATCTTTAAGTGTCCTCTTTCTGTCCTGGCTCACATGACTCAGTTGGTTGAGTGTTGTCCTGTACACCAAGGGGTCTCAGGTTTGATTCCCAGTCAGGCCATATGCACAGGTTGGGGGTTCGTTCTACCCAACTGATGTAATCAGTAATTGATGTAATTCCTCCCTCTCTCCCCCACCCCTTCTGTTCCTCCCTCCCTTCCTCAAAAAGCATATCCTTGGGTGAAGATTTAAAAAAAGAAAAGAAAAAGGTCAAGCTTTCTACTTTCTGATTGGAAATGACGTTCTAAGAAATGACAAGTTATAGTAAACAATAAAACTCAATAAAATTCAGGGAGTTACTGGTCACTTGGCTTCATAATTAGCTATCCCAAGATATTTTCTGTATGATCTGACACTAACCATACCTGAAAGATCACTGGATTAATTCTTATACTATTTTTTTAACAAAGGAGGGGTTCTAAGGCAAAGAGGTTTCAAGCAACCTCAGAATGAAAGAATGGCTGAAACTCAGTGACCTTGAATGACATTAAAAAGTTAAGAGGAGCCGTGGCTGGGTAAGTCAGTTGGATAAGAGTGTCATCCCAAGGTTGTGGGTCTGACCTCCGGTCAGGGCACATACAAGAATCAACCAATGAGCACATAAATAACTAGAACAACAAATCCATGTCTCTCTCTCTCCCAAATCAATTTTTTAAAAAGTTAAAAAAGCCAAAACCGGTTTGGCTCTGTGGATAGAACGTCGGCCTGCAGACTGAAGGGTCCCAGGTTCGATTCCGGTCAAGGGCATGTGCCCTGGTTGCAGGCGCATCCCCAGTGGGGGATGTGCAGGAGGCGACTGATGGATGTTTCTAGGTCTCTGTCCCTCTCTCTTCCTCTCTGTTAAAAATCAATAAAATATAGTTTTTAAAAAGTTAAAAGAGAAGGATTAATAATTATTTAGCAGAGAGCCTCCATTTCCATAAACAGAAGAGGCAGTGCCCAGGCAACAAATAGCTATGCAATTGATCTCAACACAGAATGGATGCTGCAACACTTACAACAGAATGGTTCTTGGCTTCAAAATGTACCGGACTGAGCCCTAGCTGGTTTGGCTCAGTGGATAGAGAGTGGGCTTTCCGACTGAAGGGTCCCAGGTTTGATTCTGGTCAAGGGCACATGCAGGAGGTAGCCAATCAATGATTCTCTCTCATCATTGATGTTTCTATCTCTCTCTCCCTTCCTTTCTGAAATCAATAAAAATATATTTAAAAAAATGTACCAGAGTGCAATGTCCTTTTCAATGCCCTTCAATAAGAAAGGGCCTGAAAGGATAAATGCCAAGAGCTTTTCTTTGTGTCAAGAGACTGAAGCTTAACAAACATTCAGAAAAAAAATATTTTTTCTTTTTCTTTTTTAAATCCAATGGAGAATATTTTTCCATTGATTTTTAGAGAGGGCGAGGAAGAGGTAGAAACATTGATGTGAGAATAATACATTGATTGGTTGCCTCCTGTAAATGCATATGCCCTGACCAGGGCCAGGAATTATCCTGCAACCGAGGGGGGAACCCCTGACTGGACTCAAACCCGAGACCCTTAAGTCCAATGCTCCAACCACTGAGCAAAACAGGCTAGGGTTAGATGTTTTTCTTTCTTTTTTCTTTTCTTTTTCTTTCTTTCTTTCTTTTTTTTTTTTTTTAATTTCTTTATTGTTTAAAGTATTACATATAATACTACATTTGTCTCCTTTTCCTCCCATTGACCTCTCCCCGGCCAGCCCTAACCCCAAGCACATGCCCTCACCCCCTGTGTCTGTTTCCATTGGTTATGCGTATATGCACGCATAGAAGTCCTTTGGTTGATCTCTTAACCACCCCCCCAACTCACCCCTCACCCCCTTCTTCCCTCTGAAGTTGATGGTCTTTTGGATGTTTCTCTGTCTCTGGATCTTAGTTCATCAGTTTATGTTTTTCATTATATTCCACAAATGAGTGAGATCATGTGATATTTATCTTTCTCTAACTGGTTTATTTCACCTAGCATAATGCTCTCCATGTCCATCCATGCTGTTGTGAATGGTAAGAATTCCTTCTTTTTTACTAGCATAGTATTCCATCGTGTAGATGTACCATTGTTTTTTAATCAACTCATCTGCTGATGGGCACTTAGGCTGTTTCCAAATGTTAGTTATTATCAATTATGCTAATATAAACATAGGGGTGCATATATTCTTTTTGATTGGTGTTTCTGGTTTCTTGGGATATATTCCTAGAAGTGGGATTACTGGGTCAAATGGGAGTTCCATTTTTAACTTTTTGAGGAAACTCCATACTGTTCTCCACAGGGGCTACACCAGTCTGCATTCCTATCAGCGGTGCATAAGGATTCCTTTTTCTCAACATTTATCATTTGTTGATTTGTGATAATAGCCATTCTGACAGGTGTGAAATGGTATCTCGTTGTTTTGACTTGCCTCTCTTGGATGGTTTTTTCTTTTGAGGATGAGAAATAAGTCTGAATTGAGGCTAAAAGCAAAGTGATTTTCTCAACACTAAAGCTCTACAATTTCTATATAACACCACTAACAAAGATCCTTCTGAGGGGAATGAGGCTAGGGTTCAGGGCAAGCCAAATTATACCAAATCTATCTATCTGTTGATGTAAGAAACATCCAAACCTGTAAGAATTTTTATTAGTTTATTTGAGTCAAATTGATAATTGCCAGGAAGCAAAATCTCAATAAATTGACACACACACACACACACACACACACAAAAAAAAAAAACCCTCTGGAAAATGGCAGTTTTACCACTTATTTACTTGGTTATTTTCTTATTTTCTGAGAAATTACTCAGGGGAGGTAAAGGAGGCAGGGGCTGTGAGTACAATGTAGCAAATGTGGAGGGATCTAGTTTACAGGTAATCCATTTCCCTTGGGAATAGCAAAATAGGCCTAGCCGAAAGATAGTATTAAAATTAATGGTGCAGCCCTCGCCAGTTTGGTTCAGTGGATAGAGCATCGACTTGCAGACTGAAGGGTCCTGGGTTTTGATTCCAGCCAACAGCACATGCCTGGGTTGTGGTCTCGATCCCCAGTAGGGGGCGTGCAGAAGGCAGCTGATGTTTCTTTCTCTGTATCCCTCTCCCTTCCTCTCTCACAATTAAAAAACAAACAAACAAAATAACACAGATAATTATTTAATTTAATAAAAAAAAATCTTTAAAAAAGTTGGCAACCTTATAAAAATAAAAGAAAATTAAATTATCAGTGCCATTGACTAGCCAAACCTCCCTCTCCATTGCCCACTTTATACAGGGGTAAGGTCATGTTGCAAAAGACTAGCCTCCTTTTCTTGAGGGACTCACGGCCAAATTTCTCCCAGTTGGCAGTTATGTACCCCTGTGGGTATCTACAGGCACTATGAGTGGTTCCCCATGGAGAATGGGAGAAGGCAATGGGAATCACGCCCCACATGTTAGCAGTGGAGAAAATGGCACCAGCTGTTAACTTCTGTTCAGCAGCCTCAGTTCTTGAGTTCTGGCTAAGAGAAAAATTCAGAGCCAAGCCTTGAACTATAAGAAAAAGTTTCTTTAGAAAATCACAGGGGTAGAAGTGAGCCATAGAAGAAATGGGCTCAGGAAACAAGTCACAGCAAAAGAAGGGCCCTTGGAGCTTGTGGGGGAAGAGAGAGAACAGCCCCGGGGAAAAGAGGGGGTGGGGAGTGGCGCATGTGTGCTCCATAGAGAGCAGCCAGTTTTACCTCCGATTTTATACACCAGAATCGAAGCAGGAGGCAGGAGTGTAACAGGAAATTCACTGGAGACGGATTAGGGAGGTGAGACAAAGCAAAGTGAGGGAATCTCAGGGATTGAATAAAAAGTAAAACAAATATACACATACTTCTTTTACATTGATTTCTATAGGTTAACGGTTAACAACTAACATGATAACAATCAGAGGCTCTGTGGTCTCCTGCAGTGGTGGGAGATTGTGCCCGCATATTCCAAAGGTATGTTATACAGATGCAAAAAGACAATAGACCAGCTCAGTTAAGGAAAAGATTGACCTCTGTCAAGGAACAGACTGGCCGAGTACATGACTACCTACCATGCCTCCCTTTTAGCTGCAAAGTTTTAATTTCAGACCATCCTATGTGGTTACTTTAGGTCTCTGAGTTTGTGAAGTCCACCGTGGAGGCCTCCCCTGAGCTTGTCAGGTGTAGTATGGGGCCCCCTTTTCACCCACACATTTATATACCCAGTTTTCAGGATCATCTAGGTCAGTTTATCACAGTTGCTAAAGAGAATTTGGCTTTTGGAGTTAATTAGACCTGAGTTTAAAGTCTCCCTTCACTTCTCATTGGTTGAGAACATCGAAATAATAGTATTTACTTTTCCTGGGAGTATGAATCTGTCTGTCTGTCTGTCTATCTATCTATCTATCTATCTATCTATCTATCTATCTATCAGCAGCGGTACTGCACTAGAATGCTATTGGCAATTGGACTTTGGTTCAGCAACCTTGGTACTTGACTCTGGCTAAGCACTTAGATCGAAGACTCAAATATAAGCCAAAGTTCATTTAGAAAGTCACAAAGGTAGGAGAAGTGAGCTTAGGAAACAAGTTCCACAGGCAAAGGAAGGAACCTTAGAACTTGGGAGAAACAGAGAGGCAAGGAAAATGCTCCTGGGAAAGGGAGTAGGGAGACCCCACTGGGTCCTGTCTTGAGGGTATTTATCTGGAGGCCTCAGGGGAGGAGCCCAATATAATATTCATCAGCTTTCCGGTTGTGTCCTTTCAGAGCCGTAATCTCTATGAATTTGTTGTCACGAGAGTGAGGGTGGAGGTGGGGGGTGTATTAGTCAGCGCAGCTGGTCTCGAGGTCAGCCCTGGTGTTGCTTATCTGTTTCATTGCTTTTCTGGGCCTGGAGCTGAATGAAACAAAATTGAGGCCTAGATGTATTTGATGCAGGTCAGAAACTCACTGTCCTGGGACTTAATGCTTAAGGTCCACCTGTTCATTCCCCCTCTATGGGGGGCTCTACCATGCATGACTAGCAACAGGCCAGGGGAAGAAAGGTTAGGGGAGGATCTGAACCACATGATCAGCGAGCACTGACAGGTCAGAGGGTCTAAACGGTATGGCTGGAGATATGCCAAGGGAGCAAAGGTCACCGTGTGGGGGAGGACCCAGGCCAGTTTTGCCTGTTGCTAGGTACTTGGGGCTTTCTGCCCTGGTGACCTCTGTACCTGTCCTTGCTCTGCTTCTGCTGGCTAGATGTTGCCGGTAGAAGTGGGGTCCTTATGGTGTCTCAAGAAAAGCATTTTTGGACACCCACAAGGGAGGATGAGGTCTGGTGTTAAGATTTATTTGGGAGAAAATGGAAGGCTGTCCCTAGATTTTAAATATTCCGACTCTGGGAGGATCCAAGATGGCTGCGCCCAGGTGAACACCTAGCCGCAGCCGCACACAACAATTTCAATAAAATACAACTAAAATATAAAACGGACATTGCCCAGAACTACAGGAAGGTTGACTGACTGGAAATTCTACAGCGAGAAGCAAGGGGAAAACCAGAAGGAGGTGCGGAGGAGCTGTAAAAGCCTGAGGTACGGAGACGCAGCACGCGGAGAGGACGGAGCTGGAGAGGAGGGGTGGCTGAGTGCCTGGCTGGCATTCCCTAGCGGAAAGGAGATAAAACTCCGACTGTGTTGAACCTCAGACTGCTCTGAACCCCAGTTCTAGGCCAGGCCCCGGGGACTCAGGCTCAGCCATAGGGAGCCTGTAAGGCGGAACCCGGGGAAGCCGCGAAAGGAGGTCCCGGCGGCGCGCACACTGCGCGCAGAGAAGGGACGGTCAGCTATGCCGCGGGATTGCCCTGACGGGAAGGAGACAGGGGCTCCAGACTGCTCTGAACGCCACCTCCAACTCCACTTCCAACTGAACTGAACCCCAATACCGGGCTCATTGTGGGAGAGCATAGACTGTTTGGCAGCAGGTGAAAATTGAGGGCACCTTTCTCTCAGAGGCGCCGGCAGCGAGCACTGAAGGACCCGCATAGGGCGGGGCAGACGGAAGCCAAAGCTGCAGGCTCCACCCTGAAACCCCGTCCCATCTGTAACTGTGAAATGCAACAACAAAATATTATAGATCACAAACGAAAGAAATGGAGGACAAAAAGCGTCTGGATATAGAGTTCAAATCTACGCTTATAAGGTTTTTCAAGAATTTCCTAGAAAAGATGGATAAGACCTATGAGGATATGAAAAGAGATCAACTAGAATTCATAAGGAGTCATCAAGAAATGATAAGGGATCAACAAGAAATAAAGAATACATTGTCTGAAATAGAAAATATTTTACAGAGTCCTAAAAACAGAAGGGAAGATCTCAAGAATCAAGTCAAAGATTTGGAACATAAAGAGCCAGAAGACACTCCTCCGCAGAAGCAAGAAGGCAAGAGAATCCAGAAAATTGAAGATAATGTAAGAAACCTCTGGGACAACTTCAAGCAAACCAACATCAGAATTATGGGGGTTCCAGAAGATGAGAGAGAGCAAGATATCGAAAACATACTGAAAGAAATAGTGACAGAAAACTTCCCCC
The DNA here is from genome assembly GCF_964339955.1 of Pipistrellus hanaki. NCBI lineage: Eukaryota > Metazoa > Chordata > Mammalia > Chiroptera > Vespertilionidae > Pipistrellus > Pipistrellus hanaki. The sequence continues at coordinate 77,163,437 of NC_140505.1, read as the reverse complement.
ACCTGGTGAAAGAATTTGACTTACAAGTCCAGGAAGCGCACAGAACTCCAAACAAAAGGAATCCAAAGAGGACCACACCGAGACACATCATTATTAAAATTCCAAGAGCAAAAGATAAAGAGAGAATATTAAAAGAAGCAAGAGCAAAGAAGGTAGTAACTTATAAAGGAGCACCTATACGATTGTCAGCTGATTTCTCAACAGAAACCATGCAGGCCAGAAGGGAATGGCAAGAAATATTCAAGGTGATGAATAGCAAGAACCTACAATCAAAAATACTCTACCCAGCAAAGCTATCACTCAGAATCGAAGGCCAGATAAAGAGCTTCACTAATAAAAAAAAGCTAAGGGAGTTCATCAACTTCAAACCAGAATTATATGAATTGCTGAAGGGGGTTCTTTCAGAAGAGAAAGTAAACAAAGATAAAAATTATGAACAACAAATACATAACTATCAACAAGTGAATCTAAAAACCAATGAAATTTAAAAAAAAATCTGATGAACAGTAGTAACTGTTGAATATAATAGAATCAGAGGTATGGAAGGGGAGTGAAGTGACGATTCTTGGGGAAAAGGGGAGAGGGGGGCGTGGGAAGAGACTGAACATAAACTGTGCACCTATGGATGAGGACAATGGGGAGTGGGGAAAGGGCAGAGGGTGGGGTGGGAACCTGGTGGAGGAGAGCAATGGTGGGGGGAAAAAAAGGAACATTTGTAATAATATGAACAATAAAAACTTACTAAAAAAAAATAAGAAAAAAAAATATTCCGACTCTGACCACCGCACCACAAAGAGTCCAGTCTTATATTCATCAAGCGAAATACAAAAACCAATGTCCAGGGATTCTGTGCCATATCGAAGCTTAGTCCATATCAAAGCTTAGTCCAGCTTCTGGCTGTGCTGCGGCCAGCTGGCACTGCTGTACCACCTACCCAGGCTTGGCCTGAAGCCTGCTCGAAGTCCACACGGCTGCCTGCCAGTGGCTGCTGGGGCCATATGTCTGCCACGGAGAAAAAAGGTGCAAGCAAACGGGGCAGGTGCATGTTATCCCATGAGGAAAAAAAAAGGTTTTGTTAGGCTCAGGTTATATTAACTTGGGCTTGGGAGAGACCAGGGGCTTCTTCAAACTAATCCACTTTCCAAGCTTAGTCCATATCAAAGCTTAGTCCAGTTCCCGGCTGTGCTCCGGCTTGCAATCTTGGCGCCTACCGCACATGTGCTTACCTTCCCCATAGTCTGCGTGAGTAGAACGTGGAGATTGAAAAGCCGGTCCCTCCTATATATGGGAGGAGGAGAGTGGGGTTGTGTTAATCCCCTTTTCGGGGTAATGCTGCGATCCTCTGGGGTGTGAAGCTGGAGCTTCCTGATTAAATAGGCTTATGCTTCCTACTTGACTATACACCATGCCTGACTTCCTTTGCTCCCTTTATTTATATCTAGCTGTCTATGCTAACATAATTGCCTGTCACTTATCTACCTAAAACATGACATAGTACTTTTCTCTTTAAAAAAATGGAATAAACTCTCTGGGGAGAATTAAGGCGGTGAGAATGTGTGATGCCCCACATTTAGATCCTCCACATGCTGGCATTTTAGAATCCCAGAACCATGGCCAGGTTCACACCTGCTCACCAGAAAGCAGAGTTTGCCAGTTGACAAGTCCTGCCCACACAGAGGGCTCCTAATCCAATATCAACTCCCTCACTTGAAAAATGTGAATAGGTAAGAATCATCAAGGAAGCCTTCAGCACAAAACAGAAAGACCAAGATGAACAAGCAGAAAACAGACAGAATTCAGAGGCAGGAAAAAACAACAACATACAACAAAACCTCTAATTAGTATCCAGGAGGCTGAGCTGTATGAACTAATATGAAAAGATGTCTGCATATATTAAGTAAAAGAGGCAATCTGCAGGAGAGTATATTTACTGAATCTAATTGTGTTAAACATATGTACATAGGGTGTCCCCCTAAATGTATACACACTTAGAATGATTATAAAGCCAGTATTTATTAACACACAGTTCATTTTCAAAATTTAAAAGAATCTACAGAAATGAATAACTATTTTTTGGTCAATGGCCATTTTCAAACTGATGAGCGTTCTGATCCAGGCACTGCTGATATTATGAAGCAATGAAATTGCAAACATCAAGAATCATTTTGTTTGGTATTTGTCAGCTGTTGCTGGCATAAAAATATCTACTGTACTAATTTCCTTTGTTCAAAGCTTAGTCCAGCTTCACCCATTATTTCAAATTAGTTGAACCTGAAAAAGAGTGAAAGTTAATTAAGTTATCAGCTATTAAAATGTATGCTCATTTTAATTATTCAAAGTGTGTATACATTTTTATGGGACCCTTTGAATAATTATAAAGGCAGTGTTTGTACTTCAACTGTGTTTTCAAGCTTCCAGCTGCATTTTAGGATGAATTTCCTTTGTTCAAAGATTAGTCTGTTGGAAAGAAAGAAACATCAATCGAGCTATCAGTTGTTAAAGTGTGTGTACATGTTTTGGAATTCCCTGTATATACAGATTGCACAACGTATTTTGATAATGAAAAATACTAGTTAGTAAGATAAAATGTCTGATGTCTCTCACTATCATCATTAGCTTTTTTGGGGGGAACAGAAGAATCAAGAGAAGCAGCAGGGAGTCAGAGAAGCGACAAAGAAAAGTTAAAAGACCAGGGAGGGCCTTCGCCAGAGTGGCTCAGTTGTCATCCTGGGCACTGACAGGTGGCCGGCTGGATTCCTGGTCAGGGCACATGCCCATGGTGCAGGTTCCTTCCCTGATCAGGGTGCATACCAGAGGCAACTTATTGATGCTTCTCTCTCTCCCTCTCTCTAAAATAAATAATAATGAAACCCAACAACATAAAGAAAAAGGACCGGGGAGGGGAAAAGGTCAGAGGTGGGGGCTGGAGGGCGAACCAGGAAGAATTGGAAGAGACGGGAAGTGACACATAGTGGCTAATGAGAATGAGGAGATGGAAACAGATTCCAGGATCGGTGTGTCCTGAGGGCGGCCAACAGTACTGGGGACCGAACCCTACCCGTCCATCGTCCACTGGGAGCTTGTTCAATCCCAGAGCATCTTACCAACACCTGCAGCTCAGCAGGAGCAGTTCCTGTGTTGTCCGGCCCGGAGAGGACTTCCAGTGGGGGTGCTGAGCTATGACAGTAATAGTCACAGCTACCAATCATAATGGCTACCACTTAATGGAGATCAAGGCCTATCATTTCATAAGTCCTACTATGTCCTAAGTATTTTCTCATTTTATCATCAGACAATGCTACTAAATGCAAATGTCACAATTATGCAGACAAGTGTAGAGAAGGTAGGTAACTTGTTTTGGGTCACGCAGATGTGTGAGCAGCAGAGCTCCGAATCAAACAGATAACAGATGCTAACCTATGAAAAGACTTAACTACTTATCCTATGAATGATCTTTTCTGCCTGTCATACTTTTCTATACTTTCCCAATTTTCTACAAAGAACATGCATTCTTGATTGACAGGAGTGGATAATCAAATTAAAAATTAAACAAACTGCCCTGGCTGATGTGGCTCAGTTGGTTGGAATGTGGTCTCGTACACCGAAAGGCGGCGGGTACAATTCCCGACCAAGCCACCTAACTACCTAGGTTGCAGTTTTGATCCCCAGTTGGAATGTGTATGGGAGGCAGTTAATTACTGTTTCTCACATGGTTTCTCTCTCTCCCCTCTCCCCGCCTTCCTCTCTCTAAAATAAATGAATGACATTTCCTCAAGTGAGGATTAAAAAGAAAAAGAAGCCGAAACCAGTTTGGCTCAGTGGATAGAGCATTGGCCTGCGGTCTGAAAGGTCCCAGGTTCAATTCCAGTCAAGGGCATGTACATGTTGCGGGGCACATCCCCAGTGGGGGGTGTGCAGGAGGCAGCTGATGGATGTTTTTCTCTCATCAATGTTTCTAGTTCTCTATCCCTCTCTCTTCCTCTCTGTAGAAAATCAATAAAATATATTTTAAAAAAAGAAAAGAAAAAAAATTATATTCTGGCCTGGCTAACATGGTTCAGTGGTTGAGCATTAGTAACCTATAAACCAGGAGTCACGGTTCAATTCCCAGTCAGGGCACATGCCCGGGTTGCAAGCTCAACCCCTAGTGTGGGGTGTGCAGGAGGCAACTGGTCAACTATTCTCTCTCATCATTGATGTTTCTATCTTTCTCTCACCCTTCCTCTCGGAAATCAATAAAAAAAAATATATAAAAAAAATTATATCCTGGAAAATCCCTATCAGGGGAGGTTTTAGGTGGGAAGTTTATCCATGCAGCTGAGCATAGGGACTAGCCTGATGCTGGGGGAGGGGCCAGGGACCTGTGGGAAGGTGAGGGCTGGGGATGGGGAAACACAAGAGCAAAGGAGAAGTAGAAAATGGGGACAGACAGGGAAGGAAAAAACTCTGAGGACCCAGATACAAACACAAGGATGATGGAAGGGAGAAGGGAGAGAGAAAGGGGCTTTGTCCAGGCCCTGAGTCCAGCCTGATGTCAGATTATAGCCGGCTGCTCACAGATGCCTAACTGAGACCGTCTGCCCCAGGTGGCCCACTGCCTGCTGGATGGATTCCTTCAGTTCGGAGACAGAAAGGCAGGCATATGGGAAGGATTAACCTTCTAGAGCTGCTAGGCATGAGGACAACAGTTAGATTAAAAACATTTTAACCCGCCCAAAACTCCCTCATCCAGGAAATACAGCAGGTCCCCATTCCTCAAACCGAATGAAGGGAGATGAATCTTTGCTCTTCCAAGAAGCCCATCCTGAGTGCTCTGGGGCTGAAGTGGGTACAAGTGTGCTCATGAACACTATGTAGAGTTTTGTCATGTTAATAGGAAGTAGGGCAGTGAGCCCAGGGGGCCATTTCAGAAGAGGGAGGTGGGTGGGGGGATATTTTCACTCTATTTCCACCATGCCCAAGCTTCCTGCATATCTAAATGAAAACACCAGGGAACCAGGGTCATATGGGGAGGAACTGAATTGTCTGGCATCAGGGCAGGAACTTGGGGACAGCTTTCTCTTAGACAGAGGTGCTTATAATGGTCATTGTTCCTGTGCTGGGAGCTCCCAGGTCACAAAGCTCACTGGCAACCATATCTCAGTTTCCATCAGCCTGGCTCACACTGTTTGCTCCACCTTGGTGATTCCCTGAGACCCCACCCATTCAATTCGTAGCCCCACCCAAGCTGTTTGCAATGGTTCTTCGATGTGAATGGTCTGTCCAGGCTCAGGCTTCAGACTTCCTAAAATCTCTCAAACAAGCAGCAGTTGGCATGTACCTATCTATAAGAGGCCCAATACTTGGCACTAGCACCAGCCTGCCTTTCTTCACAGCTGGGACTTGCCTGAGCATTTCCAAGCCCAATACAAGTAGCAGCCATCTGAAGATCTCTCAGTCGCTCCAAGACAGTGGCTGACTTTGCACTTCCAGGGAGGCCCCAGAGCCAGTGCACCCAGTGGACAGCTATAGACCATACCAGATTATAACTCTACACATCCACAAGTGACACACTCAAGGGGCAGACTTAATGAGAGCCAAAGCCCCACTGAAGCAAGACCAGTTCCATAGTGATGTCTCTTACATAGCAGCTCTTCTGTTGTAGTTGAAGCTGGTCCTCACAGCCAATTGGGCTGGAGGTCAATTCCTCCAAGTAACATCAACAGCAATCAAGGCTCAACTACAAGACTGTGCACACAGCTCACACAATGGCCCAACTAAAGAGCCCAGAAGAGGTGACTGAAGAGGCTGAGCTACTGAGGGACTTACAGGACTCCAACTATACAAGGCCACTCTACCAATTCCAGGAGGCATAGCAGCTCTATCTAACACATAGGAACAAACACAGGGAAGGAGTCAAAATGTGGAGACAAAGAAACATGTCACAAGTGAAAGAACAGAAATCATCTCCAGAAAAAGAACTAAATGAAATGGAAGCAAGCAAACTAGTAGATGTAGAGTTTTAAAAAAAACAATGGTTACAAGGTTGCACAGGATCTTAATGAGAGCTTCAAGGGACTTAAAGCAACTTTTGAGGATCTTAGTGAGAATTTTAAATATATGGAAATTAAGCGTACACTAACTGAAATAACTTATAGAGAATCAATAGTAGAGGGTTCTGAGAATCAAATCAATAGTTTGGGTATGAGGAAGCAAAAAACACCCAATCAGAAGAGCAAAAAGAAAATAAGAATTCAGCCGAAACCAGTTTGACTCAGTGGATAGAGCATTGGCCTTCGGACTCAAGGGTCCCAGGTTCGATCCTGGTCAAGGGCATGTACCAGGTAGGGGGTGTGCAAGAGGCAGCTGATCTATGTTTCTCTCTCATCGATGTTTCTGACTTTCTATCCCTCTCCCTTCCTCTCTGTGGAAAATCAATAAAATATATTAAAAAAAAGAAAAAAAGAAAAAAAGAATCCAAAAATATAAAGATAGTGTAAGGAATCTCTGGAACAACTTCAAGTACCAACATTTGCATTATGGGGATATCAGGAGAAGACAGAACAAGATATTGAAAACCTGTTTGAAGAAATAATTACAGTTAATTTCCCCTTCCTGGTGAAAGAAACAGACTTACAAATCCTGACTGGTTTGGCTGAGTTGATAGAGTGTCGGCCTGTGGACTGAAGGATCCCAGGTTTGATTCTGGTCAAAACCACATGCCTGGGTTGCAGGCTCGATCTCCATTAGGGGGTGCGTGCAGGAGGCAGCCAATCAATGATTCTCTTTCATCATTGATATTTCTTTCTCTCTCTAACCTCTCCCTTCTCCTATGAAATCAATAATGATAATAATAATAATGATAATAATAATAATAATAATAATAATAATGATAATAATAATAAGCCTAACCTGACTTTCCAGGTCTCAAGACAGAGGCCTGGACCCATTTAAAAAAAAAAGAAAGAAAGAAAAAAGGCAGCATGAGAACAGCATTTAGTTACCTACAAGGGAGTGCCCATACGACTGTCAGCTGGTTTCTCAACCGAAACTATGCAGGTCAGAAGGCAGTGGCAAGAAATATTCAAAGTGATGATTAGCAGGGCCTACAAGATTACCCAGCAAAGCTATCATTTAGAACTGAAGGTCAGATAAAGAGCTTCGCAGACAAGAAAACGATTAAGGAGTTCATCAACACCAAACCAGTAATACATGAAATGTTGAAGGGTATTCTTTAAGAGGAAGAAGAAAAAGAAAAGATAAAAAACTTGAACAATATAAAGGCAGTCCTATATAATAAAGAGGTAATATGCAAATTAACCCCCACACCCTCACAAGTTGGCTGCCTATGACCAGGCCAGCAGGGGGATTAGTGAGGGATGATTGAACAAGCAGGCTGCGTGGGGTGACCAGGCCTGCGGGGGCGGGGGGGGCAGTTAGGGGTGACCAGGTCAGCAGAGGGGGCAGTTGGGGGCAACTAGGCTGGCAGGGGGGTGGGGGAGGACAGTAAGAGGCGACCAGGCTGGTGGCGGGGGGGAGAGGGGGGAGGGAAGAGGGGCTGTGTGTGTGCAGTTAGGGGCCACTAGTTCAGCAAGGGGGGGCAGCTGGGGGAACCAGGTCGGCAGGGGGGGCAGTTAGGGTTGATCAGGTTGGCATGCAGAGGCAGTGAGGGGCGATCAGGCCAGCAGGGGGAAGGCAGTTAGGGGCGACCAGGCAGGTGAGTGATTAGGAGCCAGCAGTCCAGGATTGGAGAGGGTGCAGGCTGGGCTGAGGGGACACCACGCCCCTGAGCATGAATTTTGTGCACCGGGCTTCTAGTAAATATATATCTATCAACAATTGAATCTAAAAATCAAAATAAACAAACAAGGAATCTAATGAACAAAATACACTGATGAATAAAATAGAACCAGAGGCATAAAAACATGGGACTGAGGAATCTCAGAGGGAAAGGGCAGGGAGGCAGGAAGAAATTACCAAATAACTTATATGCATATATGCATTACCGATGGACAGACAATAGGATGGTGAAGGCCTGCTGTGGGGCGAGAACTGGGTGGAGGGGGTTAGTGTGTGTGGGAGGAGGGAGATATCTGTAATACTCTCAACAATAAAGGTTTCAAAAAATAAAAACCGCCCTGACCTGTTTGGCTCAGTGGATAGAGCATCGGCCTGCAGACTCAAGGGTCCCGGGTTTGATTCCGGTCAAGGGCATGTACCTTGGTTGCGCCACATCCCCAGTGGGGGGTGTGCAGGAGGTGGCTGATGGATGTTTCTCTCATCCGTGTTTCTAATTCTCTATCTCTTTCTTTTCCTCTCCGTAAAAAAATCAATAAAAAAATATTAAAAAAAATAAAAACCAACAACAAAATAAAATAAAAATATCATCATTCACCACAACCACCATCTAGCTTATGGTTTCGGTTCATTGCCAACCTCTTCCAATCTCAGTCTTCTGGCCCATTTCTCCCAGTTCCCAGAATAGTCACCTCCATGGCACTGACTCCAGATCTCTAGCTCCACATCTTGAACTTTTGTGCCCTTATTGCAGTTCCGACTCATCAAGTCCAGAAGGAATTTGTCAGTGCTTTTCTCTGTTAATTTATAGTAAATAAATAATAACCCATTATCATCATTTCACTTTGGATCTCTCTTCTCCTTCATTTCCAATTATGCATTACTAATAAAAAACCAAAACAAAAAAACCAAACATTTACATGGAAGCACTTCTCTAGGGAAATGAAGTTCTGCAGTTTTATTTTATTATTATTTTTAAAAAATATATTTTATTGATTTTTTACAGAGAAGAAGGGAAAGTGATAGAGAGCTAGAAACATCGATGAAGGAGAAACATCAATCAGCTACCTCCTGCACACTCCCTACTGGGGATGTGCCCGCAACTAAGGTACATGCCCTTGACCGGAATCGAACCTGGGATCCTTCAGCCCTCAGGCCGATGCTCTGTCCACTGAGCCAAACCAATTTCCGCATTAATTCTTTATATATATTCCCTTTGCACTCCGAACCATTCTGGACATTGGCTACCAGCTACTCTCGACGCTACTTTGCGGCGGAAACGTGCATTTACAGACCCTCGTATTATTTAGTATAATTTTGGAACCAAGTAACGTATTATAATGATATTGGACTTATATGAATTGGGTGACATCGAGGAATGTGTATTTGCAAAAAAACACAATATTTTATTGTTTATAATTTTGTACAGTATGATAAGTTTCTAATTGTTATTACTAACTGACAAGATGATATTTACCAAAATAGCTTTCACCAAACAATTTATTCACTAAGAAAAGAATCACTTTTCCGATTTTCTCACTCGTTAGATCTATGTGCACTGCTCGAAGCTTCAAACCAAAATGAGCTCAGCTTTGAGAATCTTTTCCTCCAGATGTAGACTTGTTTATTTGTACTTATATATCTCACTATACAGTGCGCGCTATGTTCGAAAACCGACCTTTCTTCTACAAACTCCCCTTATTGCTCTTTTCAAGTGGCGTCGCGTAGTGCTCGGACCGTCGTGAGCACGCATCTCACGTTCTCGTCCAACACAAAACCCGCTGAAATTTCTTGTATATATCTTAGTAATTTTACGATATTTTGATTTAATTTCTTGTGCCATTTCAAGATAAAACTTCAGGGAAACATGCATGTCTCAAAAAGTTGCGTTGAAATAACTCAATTCCCCGTAATCACTAATAAACTGCAATGTCCCCTGAGAGGGGACATCCGAGTGATATGCTAGAATTCCGATGTCCCATGAGAGGGGACAGTGGAGTGCAAAGATATATATATATTTTATTGATTTCACAGAAGAAGGGAAGAGAGAGGGATAGAAACATCAATGATGAGAAACATTGATTGGCTGCTTCTTGCATGCACCCTACTGGGGATCGAGCCCGCAACACAGGCATGTACCCTTGACCGGAATCGAACCCGGGACCCTTCAGTCCACAGGCTGATGTGCTATCCACTGAGCCAAACCAGTCAGGGCTGCATTACTAATTCTGATTACTGCTTTCTTTAGAGCATCTTTGGTCTATTCTTCTTGTCTATTTCCATCTTAGTTTACTTATCACTTCATTCACTTAACAAGTATTTATTAAACTTGTCTTGTGTGCCAAGCACAGTGCTAGATGAAGGGGCAACACTAATTCCGAATTCCCCCCTAAAAAGACAAATTCCAGCTTGGTAGGAGATGGTCACAATTTAGTGGAAAGTGACACACATGTGGCCTTCATACATGGCAGTATATGTCTCCCCCTCATCCCTTCTGCATCTCTTCTGACTGGCCAGGCCAAGCAGACGGAGCTTCCAGAGAGTTCCAATCACATGAATTCTTCCCAAGGGCCCATGAGTTCTGATAGTGCCACTACTTTACAATTCTCACACCTCCCTATAACATGTTATTCTAGCACCATTTTTTTGAAGAAGAAAACTTAAAATATAGCAAGAATTCTCAATCGTCCCCTTGAACATGTTTGCTAGCAGGATGACACTACTGAGGAAGACAGGACTCTAAAAGCATGATCTGAGAAAGACAATGTAGGGGGCATGCTAACCACCAGTCATGTAGGTTTTGTAAGCTCAGTACTTGTATTAAGTCAGTCTCAGAATGTGGTGTTCTGGAGAGTATGGCTTAGTTCCATATTGGTAAGCATTCAATACATTATAACACTGTGGAATGAGAGTACAGACATGGGTCTATAAACTCCACCATTGCATTTTTATCCCTTATATTAGGGTTCATGAGGCAGATGGTTTTTGGCTTAAGCCAGTTTGCGTTTCTATCATTTGCAACTTATAGTGCCCACAACAATAAAATAATTAACATTTGCATATAATTTTACAGATTAGTACTGCTTTATTCTCACAATAAACAACATAAGGTAGGCACTTTGGTAGTAGCTTTTATAAGAAATGAAATGCAGAGAAACAGCTAAAATGAACCAGTGTTCCTGCCCAGAACCTATGCTCTTTCTATTCAAACTCCCTTCGTCTGCACAGAATGTTCTAAGCGACTTCATTTTTTCTCAGTGGGCATGGTTCACCTTCTCTGTACATGATAAGATACAGCAGTGCAGTTAGGAGTTATGCTTTTAATAATCATTAATTTGAATATTTCCTCTAATTTTTTTTAAGCCCTTCTAATTTCTAATTCTGGCCTGAGCTATAATAAATAGTCATTCTGAGACCCCCACCCCCCCACCCCCCGACTTCCCTTCACACATAGTCAAAAGCCTCCGGAAACTGCTAACTTCTCAGCCCAGCACAACCCCCTCCCTCCTTTCCCTCTGGAGGAATGGGTTGTTTCTTTGTCTGTTACCATCTCTCTGTGCCAAGTGAGGGGACACTGCCAGTGCGAGGACAACAAAAGGAAACACCCACAGGTTTGACTGATGGAACTTTTTTTTAAGAAAAAAATATTTTATTGATTTTTTTTACAGAGAGGGAGAGAGATAGAGAGTTAGAAACATCAATCAGCTGCCTTTTGCACACCTCCTACTGGGTACATGCCCTTGCCCGAAATTGAACATGGGACTTTTCAGTCCACAGGCCAACGCTCTACCCACTGAGACAAACCAGTTTCAGTGTGATGGAGCTTTTAAATTTCCTTTGTCAGGTCCTTGAAAAAGACACTTAGAAAAACCACCCAAGGCTACTGCACTGTTTGCTCTCAACTGTACAATGCTGCTGTTCACCATCTCCAGCTCTGAGGTCAGTCTGAGTGTTGTCAGCCAGCACACTGGAACTGCACTTTACACCAATTTAAATTAGCTTGGCAAGTCCATTTTCATGAGCTGCAGCATTACCACCCTCTCCAAGCCCAAAAGTAGATCCTGTGTAGGTGTAGCCTTTACTTTGGTAAATAACAGAGCTGTGCACTCCTTTCAGCTGAGGATGGAAGGCAGCAAACAGTTGTTTTCAAAAGATTTATTCATCATTAAAAAAGAAAAATAAAGACCTGGAACAACTTCTCAGATCAAGCCAATGAGGTGTATCTCACCAAAGAAAATTAAAAAAAAAACCCGTAAGAACTCTGAGCATCATATGCCCTTCCAATATTCACCACTGTGTACCCCAAGCATATCAAACTCGAGGCCCATGGGCCGCATGCAGCCCACAACAAATATTTTTGCAGCCCAGCCAATATAATAGTATGTAAGAAATGCTTTAGTAAAATTTTTGTAACTTAATTTTTACAATATCCTATTATACATAACTACAGGCCCAGTGCACGAAATTCATGCATGGGGAGGAGCAGTCCCTCAGCCCAGCCTTGTACCCTCTCTCCAATCTGGGATATCCCTCTCACAATCCTGGACCGCTGGCTCCTAATTGCTCACTGCCTGCCTGCCTGGTTGCACTGCCCCCCTCCTGCTGGCCTGATCGCCCCTCACTGCCTCTGTGTGCCAGTCTGATTGCCCCAACTGCTCCTCCCTGCTGGCCTGATCGCCCCTCACTAACTCTCCTGCAGGCCTGTTCATAGGCAGCCATCTTGTGAGGGTTAATTTGCATATTACCTCTTTATTATATAGGATTATTAATAACAAACTACAACATTCGCTAATGACTGATGACTATAATCATGTTGCATTTATTTCCCTTATGTGCCTTAATGCAGGTGCACCATTTCTCTCCACTAATACTAGCAGTGAATATTTTAGCAGTCGATTGCCAGTCATTAGTTTTGGACTGACTTGTTTGCTGTGAGCAACAGGAAATATTTTGCTTTTGGAAAACAGAAGATTTATTTGCATTATTATTTTTTTAAAAATATATTTATTGATTTTTTACAGAGAGGAAGAGAGAGGGATAGAGAGTTAGAAACATCGATGAGAAAGGATCATCGATCAGCTGCCTCTTGCACACTTCCTACTGAGGGTGTGCCCGCAACCAAGGTATCAATACATGCCCTTGACCGGAATCAAACCTGGAACCTTTCAGTCCGCAGGCCGATGCTCTATCCACTGAGCCAAACCGGTCTCAGCTATTTGCATTATTCTTATTAATTTGTGCAGTTTATTCAGTGTCTGGTAAGTTAATGTTCAAGAAAAACATTAATTTTTATTAAAATGTTCTATTATTTTATGCTAATGATTACTCATTTATTTTAGCCCTTTGTATTCAGCATGTCTCTATCAAGATAAACCCACATTTCTAGGAAAAAATTGAAGCTTTTGTTTTTTTTGTGACCCACATACACTTAAACCTTGTTTATTTGGCCTGTGTTAGCCTTTGTGTTTGACAAGCTTGGTGTACCCCAAAGCGCATAGGACTTAAGGTATGATTCAAAGTGTCTATCTTCCAAGGAATGACCATGAAAAAGTGTTTTCTCCATCTATTCTTCGTGTTCTCATCTTCTCAAATGTAGAAGCTGCACCTTGAAGGGCAAGGAAATTGGAGTAGACCTGGTAAGAGAAAGAACCAAGAGACCTAAAACCCCAAATGACAGGACTGGTATTTTCTTTTTCTTTTTTTAAAAAAAATATTTTATTGATTTTTTTACAGAGAGGAAGAGAGAGGGATAGAGAGTTAGAAACATCGATGAGAGAGAGACATCGACCAGCTGCCTCCTGCACACCCCCTACTGGGGATGTGCCCGCAACCAAGGTACATGCCCTTGACCGGAATCGAACCCGGGACCCTTCAGTCCGAAGGCCGATGCTCTATCCACTGAGCCAAACCAGTCTCGGCAGGACTGGTATTTTCAAGGGTAACTTCATGCTCAGGGCAAAAATATTCCCTCCTCAAGTTTACACTGGGACACTCACCCTAAGGAGGGACCTAATCAGGAAAAACAGGATGTGGGGGTGAGGGGGATACAGGGCTGGCTATGCAGGGGTGGACTCTTGCCTGCTCTGATGGCCCTGGGGAGGGTGGGCGCAGCAAGCGGGGGAGAGAGGAGGGAGATCTGGTCCTGGGGCACCTGAACACACAGGGTTCTAAACCAGTTACAAGGGCTTTAAGACCAGTCAAGCTGAAACCGGTTTGGCTCAGTGGGTAGAGTGTCAGCCTGCAGACTGAAAGGTCCCAGGTTCGATTCCGGTCAAGGGCATGTACCTTGGTTGCTGGCACATCCCCAGTAGGGGGTGTGCAGGAGGCAGCTGGTCGTTTCTAACTCTCTATCCCTCTCCCTTCCTCTCTGCAAAAAAATCAATAAAATATATATTAAAAACAAACAAACACACAAGACCAGTCAATATTTACCTTTGTTTTATCCCAAACTGCAGTTACCATTTGGTCTGTTTGATAAAAACAAATGCCATTAGCCAATATTGGTTTTCCTAGGTCCTGAGTTTTTTTTCATCCCTGTTAATGGCTTCTGGCTATTTCCTGTGAAAAAGCCAGAAATAAAAGAGGTGAAATTCAAGTTATCATCAGTGACAGTAGCTCCAGAAAGAGTTAACAATAAACACCTATTGAACATATTAGGTGGCAGGCGCTGAGCCACTTCACAAACTCTCCGCACAGCACCGCCCGGGCCCTGCGGGGATAAGGACTCGCATCTTTGGGCTCCAGACGAGGGCAGGGCTTCTCACAGGCGCCCAGGTCACAGTGTCAGCCTGGAGTCATTCCGAGTTCTTGGCGCAGGCTCTGGAGCGTGATGTGTAAAAGGAAGACACCATTGTGTTTTCCAGAAAAGCCTGATACGTTCCTGCAGGCTGTTCATGGCCAGGAAAACACGTCTACCCTTCATTAGTTTCTGGCTGAAAATTCTGGTGATTGCAATTGTTTCCAGAGGTAGGGCCCCCTCCCAAGGGATGTTTCAGTGCTGTCCGGTAGTGCCTAGCAGCCTGGATTTTACCACCCAACCCGTATGGTTGTGATGACCAGACAGACAGACAGGCTGAGAACCCTGAGGCTGGAGAGGGCTCTGGCTGGGAGTGTACATGCACTGGCCCAGCTCTGCCACCAGCGGTGGCGATGTTAATGGTTTACCTTTTCTATTCCTGTGTTTTTGTGTCTGTAGAATAGGGATAGAAATCACTGTCAAGCCAAAACTGGTTTGGCTCAGTGGATAGAGTGTCAGTCTACAGACTGAAAGGTCCTGGGTTCGATTCCGGTCAAGGGCATGTACATTGGTTATGGGCACATCCCTGGTGTGGGGTGTGCAGGAGGCAGCTGGTCGATGTCTCTCTTTCTCAACGATGTTTCTAGCTCTCTATCTCTCTCCTCTCCCTTCCTCTCTGTAAAAAAGCAAAAAGAAAAAAGAAAAAAAAGAAAGAAAGAAAAAACTGTCAAGTTCTCCGAGATGCTAAAAGTGCTTTTTCAGTGCACATAGCAGTGTGTAAGTTCACACATTATTTCAACCTTTTTAGAATTGGGAATCAAATTTACATATATTTAAATATATTTCTTTATTGATTTCAGAGAGAAAGGGAGGAGAGAGAGAATCATCAATGATGAGAGAGAAACATCAATGATGAGAGAGAACCATTGATCGCCTGCTTCTTGCACGATCCCCACTGGGGATTGAGCCTGTAACCCAGGCATGTGCCCTTGGCTGGAATCACACCTGGGACCCCTGAGTCAGCAGGCTGATGCTCTATTGAGCCAAGCCGGCTAGGACTCAAAATAATTTTAAATTGCTGCTAATTGTATGTATGTAATGATAGGTTAACTCTTGCTTTTACTGCAATTTAGTCTCTTGCATCTTATTATGCACCCAGTGCATTAGCCCTTTACACCGTATGCTGAAATTGTATATAAACATGATCCACTTTTCTTCTATTGGTTGAGCACTCTGTTCTTCTACCACTGCATGGGAATCACTGGAGGGCCTTTTCCTCAGAGTTTTCACCATTTCCTTGAAATTCATTGGTGGACCTCTCCCCTAGTACTCTGACTATATCCTTAGTTGTAGGTTTCCTAACTAGAGAGAAATACAATGGAATGACGGCCTGATGGTTACCAAAATGTGACTTCAGAATACTTGTATTGCACACCTGGGAATAACTGGCTCAGATGGAGGGTACTGCGGTCACTTTCTGGAATGCTCCCAGACATAAGCCCTTCCCTGGGAACCACTCCTGCCCCTTACAGCTATGGCCACCACTGGAGGGGGCCTCTGCGGCCATACTGATGGGGGAAAAGAGACATTTTTGGGGGTTTGGCAATCTAAATCTAGTCACTGCCCCTTTAATTGTCTGGTCCTGAAAGACCTGTGTAATCCCATTTTAGAGAGGCCATAAACCATCCCCAGATGAAGTTATCAGTGCTGGTGCCAGGCCAGTCCTTTGGTTGAGGTCTCAAAGACCCAGCACATGGGGCTCTTTAAGAACTTGGAAAGGGGACCGGAAAATGCCATATTTGGGAAACAAAAGACTGGGTAAGATATAAAAAGAGATACCTTTCTCCATGTTGTGGCTCAGAATTTGAGAGATATTCTGCTCTGAGCCCGCCAGAGTAATACATCTGTGTAACCCATTTCTCTAAGCCTTGCTAGGTTTTTCTCCTGTCTTCAGTAACAATACATGCTTCTTTTCACTGGTCATATGAGGGGTGGACACCTGTCCTAAGATGGGCAGCAATCAGGTTCTTCTGGGAAATCTGGAGCTGGGTTCCAGAATTGGAGTCAGCCAGCTGTGGGAAGCTGAGCTGAAAAATGATATAAAATTGAGGCCAGAGCTGGCACTGAGTCAAGACAAAGCAAAGTGCATGCTGAAGTTATGGGGGAACATGAACTGTGTGGAACCAGGAAGCCAAGCTGCAGAGAACAGTAGGAAATAAGTGAACAGAGGCAGACCAATGACAAAGACCAAGCTGCTCCTGAGAGAGGCAGGAAGGGCCAGTCCCTGGGAGGGCTGTCCTTCCTGACTCTGAGCCAACCTGAGTGGATTTCTCCTTCTTAGAACCCTGAGTAGGATGGAGTAAAGAATGGGTGATATACAAATACCTCTGGGTGCATGCAAGAGTGTGTGGAAGCAGGTGGACTAGCAGCAGGGGGCAGGTGATGCTACGAAGCCAAGTAGTGAATGCTTTTTTTCAGAACACACATGCCCGTCTACTGCCTGCCATCCTGTCAACAGCAGGAGATTGATGTGTATGACTCAGCGTGAGTTGCAGTTGGGCCTGTGCCACATGTAGAAGCCCTTAGTGAGAATAATGAAACAAATCCCTTTCCAGTGTGGGATGTGCAAGGCTGACAGGCAAATTTGGCCAGGTCCACGGTTTAGAATTACAGAATCTTTAAAAAAAATTTTAAAATATATTTTTATTAATTTTAGAGAGAGGAAGGGAGAATCAATGAAAGAGAAGCATCAATCAGCTGCCTCCTGCATATCCCTTCCTGGGGATTGAGTCTGCAACCTGGGCATGTGCCCTGATTGGGAATCGAACCAGTGACTTCTGGGTGCATGGAATGATGCTCAACCGAGTCACACCGGCCAGGGCAAATGACAGAACCTTAAAACCAGAAGGACATTAAAAATGGTCACCAACCTCTCAACAAGTACTGGTACTCTATTCTGCTCATCAGCCTCTCTCCAGCCACTTCCTCTAAATCACAAGTTTCTCCATCCCAGATTACTGACTAAAAAATCTGGCAGAAGTAAGTATGAGACATGATGGAGAATGTGAACTCAGTTCTCACTTCCTGGCTTCTTCACTTGTCCTTTCTAGCACATGGAATGCTCTAGCCTTGACCGACATACTCTTATTTTTTCTATGAGATAATCAACCAATTGGGCCCAACTGGAAAGTGCTTTAAAAAAAAAAGTTACTTAAAATAATCTTGTTTTTCTCTTGTGTCCTCTCCCAGTTGATTACTTAGTATCAATTCCAGCTGCATGCTCCTTGAGACATCCACAAAGCAGAGGTGTTTTCATTTCAGTATACTAAACTTGCAGGCTGAGGTCTGTAGACTTTCAGATGAATCGTTGTGTAGGTGGTTAACAAAATGTGATTTCTGAGCTGACTGACATTTTTATGAAGGCTTCACCTGCCAATGCTGTCTGAAGGTGATTAAGGGTTTTATTTTCTAAGCGGACATAAAGCTGGGTGAGTAATAAGGACTCACTAGCTCCAGAAGTTGCAAATGAACAGGCCCATCTGCCTGGTTCACTGCGAGGCCGGCCCACTTGCTCTCCTCGCAGATCCTGGCTCCATGGAGATAAAGCAGGAAACCTGCGAAAGTGCATGCTGTAGGGCTGGCAACACTGGAAAAGCTTCGGCTCACGCTGACTTGAGTTCTCGCTTCAGCTTCTCCAGCAGTTCCACCGTGACAGGGTCAGGAGCTGGTCTTGGTTTTTTCTGCTTTGAAAACTGCAGATCTTACCTCTCTACTGCTATAGGAAATAATTATTCAAAATCACTTTCTCAAGCATTTAGCAGCAAATCAAAGAAGTGATATTCATTTCCCACATTTACTGTGGGAGTATGACTAACTCCATTTTTGGCTTTGCGGACTTCTCCTCGTGGATAAAATTCAAGGCCTCCATCTCTATACACATCTCTTCCCTTTGGGAGATGGAGTTTACCTGTTAATCCTAGAACTTCTCAAGGCAAAAGAGCAGCCCTCTAACACTGTACACAGGCCCTGACCTGCTTCTCACCTCGTTCTGACAGGAGCAGTCTGCAGACACCTGGGCAGTGTAATGCGAGATGAGACCAAGCCTCACATGGTGCCCCTGGCTCCCGACCCAGCACCTAGAGAGGTGCCTAGCATGCAGCAGGGTGACATTCAGGAAACATCTCATGGAATGCGATCTATCCTCCTAGCTTACATTTTCTCAAGGGGAAGGTTCTTCCCTGATGGCAGGATTTAAAGCATTCCTTAACCCTCACACCCAATGGGGTGCACAGGGAGCACTGTGTGTCACTGGAAGTGAAAAAACATGTTGCAAACAGGGGATCAATTGCATACTGAATGTGTGTGTGGACTCTCACTCCATTACCCTGTTAATGTAAGGCTGCTCCCTTAATGTCCTTTCACTTGTTCCTTCTGCATTTCCTGCCTCTCGACAGAACTCCTAGACCCCTTCAAAATCTGCTTCAGATACCAACTCCTCTCAGGCTTTCCTGATTCCCCAAAGATGTAATTAATCATTTCATTCTCTGTACTAGTTCCTATTTTGTGTATGTTAAAGCTAATACTGATAAAGTAGTTTCTATGTGTCATGGTGTTTTAAGACCTTTACATATATTGACTTATTTAATTTTCACTACAATTCTATGAGATAGACACTCTTTTAAAAAAATGTATTTGTACTGATTTCAGAGAGGAAGGGAGAGTGAGACAGAAACATCAATGATGAGAGAATCATTGATTGGCTGCCTCCTGCACACCCCTTACTGGGGATTGAGCCACAACTGGGGATGTGCCCTGGACCAGAATTGAACCTGAAACCCTTCAGTCTGCAGACCGATGCTCTATCCACTGAGCCAAACCAGCTAGGGCTAGATACGCTCTTTTTTTTTTTTTTTTAAACTATGTTTTTGTTGATTTTTAAAGAGAGGAAGAGAGAGAAATAGAAATATCGATGAGAGAGAAAGATTGCTCAGGTGTCTACTGCACTCTCCTCCTCCCTTGGGATCAAGCCTGCAACCCAAGCATGTGTCATGACTGGGAATCAAAGCGGCAACCTCGTTAAATGAGAGGACACTCAACTGAACCCCACCAGCCGGGTGATAGATACTCTTAATATTCCTGTTTTGCAGATGAGGAAATTAAGGCACAGATGGTAAACAACTTGCTCTATGTCATAGGTTTTCAATCCAGGTATTTCTATTGCTGCACTTAATACACTATGCTGCCATTTATTTATTTCAAAGTCCTCTTCAATTCTGGGAGTTCCTGAAAGCAAAAAGACCATTTTATTTGTTCAGCTCTATGCTCCCACACTTGGCAGTCCCAAGCTAATGGGCGTCCTGAGAGCTCACTCAGCCGTGGCAGACACCCTCCACTGCGACCAGCCCCGTCAGAAACTTTCTCATGAGCCTGGGATTGAACATTCCCCGGGTGGTCTAGGATGTAAGTAAATAGAGTACATTGGCCAATTGCAATAATTTTTGGAAAACAGCTCATCTGAATCTGGAGCCAAAAAAAAAGGGAACATCATTCCACAAGTAAGAAACTCCAGAACCTGAAAAAGAATCAGAAACCAAATCTCTAAAGTCAAAACCACTCAATTAATATACAGAATCAACTTTTTTTAAAAAAAATATTTTTTATTGATTTTAGAAAGGGATAGTGAGAGAGAGATAGAAATATCAATAATGACTGAGAATCATTGATCAACTTCCTCCTGCACGCCATCAACCCAGGCATGTGCCTTTGATCGGAATCAAACTGGGGACCCTTTAGTCCACAGGCCGATGCTCTATCCACTAAGCCAAACCAACTAGGGCTCAACTCTTTTTGATTCAAGACTGATAACTCTTGACATTCTGCTACCCATTAGTCCTTCATCATTGTGATAGATTTTACATATCTCTTTTACATTTGACTTCTCCTCATGAGAGAGAAGTCAAATGTAAAAGAGATATGTAAATTCTATACAATAATAATAACTAAAACAACAACAACAAATCCAAACATGAAAGACTGGACAGATAAATTACAGCTGTGGAAAATTAGCAGATAGTGCCCATGACCTATACACATAGGCACTGAAGGGCCTGCACTCCGGACTGCTGTTCTGGGATCTGAATCTGGCTTTGACCCTGACGACTGTATGATCTTG
The DNA here is from genome assembly GCF_964339955.1 of Pipistrellus hanaki. Taxonomy (NCBI): domain Eukaryota; kingdom Metazoa; phylum Chordata; class Mammalia; order Chiroptera; family Vespertilionidae; genus Pipistrellus; species Pipistrellus hanaki. The sequence goes on along the minus strand of NC_140505.1, from coordinate 77,142,753 downwards.
GTTCTTTAACCTCTGAGCACCTGAACCTCTACAAAACAAGGATAATAAGAAAACCTATGTTGCAGGGTTGTCATGAGGATTAACTGAGGCATATGAATCAAACACTAAGCACAGTGCCTGGCACACAGCAAGGGTCCAACAAACACAGGCCATTGTTCTTCCTGCTTACTTAGTGAAGGAGGCAGAGAACTGGGAGCATATAAGGCACATTGCCACCAGCACCCATCACCTTTACTCCTGCTGCCTGGCACACAACGGGCATTTCAGTGGATTTCCACAGGATGAATGAATTAATGGCCAAAGTGGTTCATAGACTTTTATTCAAAGAGAGAAACTAGAATGGCAATCAGAAGTAAGGCTTAAATGTCAAGAGGACAAGCACAGTAAACTCAAAATTTAGCATTCTATTAGTGAGACCAATGTATTCAAGACAGTCACTATATAAATTCATAATAATTATTCCTAATGCATTATAGAAATTCTTTTGTGCCTATAAATTATCAATGGTTAAATTATTCAAGGAGGTTTTAAAATTAAGTATATATTATTGTATTCAAATGCTTTAAAATTTGGAAATCCATGTAGAGTCTAAATGGCAATGATGAATTAACTGGAATATTTTGATTGATTGCAATACTTAGTTTATGCTTTATTATCCACATGTATTGTTCCCTGTCTACCTTTTTTATTTCTCACCAGATGGCGAACGCCTCGTATGCATAGTGCTTTTATATCTACTGTGCCTGGAATATATTCATAGTCAATAAATAATTGCGTAATTAACAGCCATCCTGTTCCATGACCATACCAGATTAAAGTTTTTGGTCCAGCAACATATGCTTTTGGTGTACTTACATTTCCACAAAACAATAAAAAATTTGTATGCTCTTAAGACCTTATAAATACAAATTTCAACATTTAAAAATATGATATACTTTAGGAAAATCACTCTTTAAAACCCTAAAATTTAAGACTAAATGACTTTACAAAATCTACTCTAAACTGTAAGCTAAAGCAACTAAAAAGTTTAGATGATTCTAACAAAATCAGATAAAAGCTGTTCTTTTTTTTTTTTTAAGAATAGTTTATTTATTTTTGAGAGAGAGAGAGAGAGAGAAGAGAGAGAGAGAGAGAGAGAGAGAGAGAGAGAGAGAGAGAGAGAGAGAGAGAGGAAGGTAGAAGAAGAGAGAAAGATCCATGTGACAGCATAACACTGATCAGCTGCCTCCTGTATGTCCCTACCGGGGATTGAGCCCGAAAGCCAGGCAAGTGCCCTGACCGGGAATCCAACCTGCAACCTTGTGGTGCACAGGACAACAGCCAACCAACTGAGCCACACTGGCAGGGTAAAGCTGTGATTTTTTAAAATAATAAACTACTAAAGACTTGTATTGCTTGTCTGTCAGATGTTACATCATACTATTGTGTTGTGGATGGTGGCAGCTGCTCAAAGGAAAATAGGAAGAATAAATGGGAATATGTGAAGAAAAATCAGATTCAAAAGTGATCTCTGATACTTTCTCTTACACATTAGGCTCGGGAACCTGCGATGGACACGATGTCAGAAAGAAAACACCATGAGAAAGAGAAGCAGCTAACCCTGGACTCTCACACAGACGAGGGGGAAGACGGCCAACGCACTGAGATGAAAGGGTGTCGGCAGCAGGTGAAGTCTGAACATGAGGCAGTTCCCCTGCAGCTCAGTGCCCACCCCACCCCCTGCCCCTGGGCCCCTTAGGTCCCATGGGGGTGTCTAATAAAGTCCCCCCTGTCCCCCCGGGTACTTGAAGCATGACAGGAATTAAAACTTTAGCCAAAGGATCTAGACTTTAAAAGGGGAGGTTAGTCTTTATCTGGTGGGTAGGGACGTTTAGATGTCTGAATTCAAGCAGGACGCCCAACTCCCTCTCCTTCACAACTCTATCTGGGTCTGCACCACCTTCCTGGTTTGGAGGTGAGACTGGGGGTGTCAGGGCGGGGGCGGATTCCGGGAACGTACACCTGCCACTGGCTTTGCCTCAGGGGCAGGATTCTTTCAGTACTTATGAAGGTATGTATGTTGGGTAGGAAAAGTTTCTATAAAATGGACACTATCTCTCAGCACTATTTCTAAGGACTCAATGAGATACAATACTTTAGAGTATTTTACACACTATCAGGCACATAAGGACCTGAAAAATGTTTACTCTCATTTCACTGATGTGTATCAACAATGAACAAAGTTGTTCCTAATGGTTGTTCACAGACCATTAGGAACAACTGCAACTCTGCTGAAATCCGCAAAGCCTGCTTATGATACAATAGAGCAAACCTTTTTTTTATCTTTCAAGATGTATCTCTTTAGAAGTTACTGTGGCAACATGTAATTTCAAATCTTGCCATTGCCCAGCAACCATAATCTTATTATATTTTGACAATTAAAACGTCCCGTGTACTGGCAGAGTTTAACAATCTTATCTATTAACTATGGCCTCCTGCCCTCTGATATGACATCTAACCAGATGCATATCAGTCTTCCTCTCAACCTCACTGTGGTCAAAAGAGTGTTTACCAGAGCCAGAGAGTCCTGAAATAAAAGAAGGTGGGAACCCAGGTCGACGGGAGTTTCTTCCATGACCAACAGCCCCATTTTAGTATTGAATGAGAACACAATTCCAAAAAATTAATCAGGAATGAAAAGGTAACAAGTGTTTAAGAAACTCAAAACTAAGTGTTTAAAGGACTCAAGCAGATACTGTGATGAGGTAAAAGGTAACTAAAATAAGCTGGAAAAAAAACCAGGTTTGAAGAATTACCAAAGCATAACTTCAATGACATACAGCTCTGCTCTGGGAACACTGCACCTGGCAGACACTGTCACCAAAAACAAAGGAAGGGGAGAAGGCGCAGGTGTTTCAGGGCAATCTACACATAAAAAGACAGGGTTTGGGGAAGATATGTGCTACAAACTAAGCATGACAGGCATCCAGAATTCTCAGCTGTACACAGATTTATCACACCACCAGTGGTCCTGTGCACGAAATTCGTGCATGGGAGGGCTGTGTCCCTCAGGCCAGCCTGCACCCTCTCCAATCTGGGACCCTACAATTTGGGACCACTGGCACTTAACCACTCACCTGCCTGCCTAATTGGCCCTAACCACTCTGCCTGATGGCTTGCTCGCCCCCAAATGCCGACCTCCACCGGCTTGCTCGCCCCTAACCACCTCTGCCTTGGCACCACCACCACAGCTTTGTCTGGAAGGTCTCCTGGTCTAATTAGCACATTACCCTTTTATTAGTATAGACTAATAGCCCTGTGGACAAATCTGTGCACCAGTAGCTCTCCACCCGCTGCCCTGCTCCTGTAATTCCCCCCCCTCCTATTTCCTCCCCTCCCCTCATAGCTTGCTGCCCTGCCCCCTCCTGTAGCTCTCTGCTACCCACTTGTGGCCAGTAGCTCACTGCCCAACCCTCCTGCTGATCTGTGATCGTCATTACATAGTCATTTGTTACACATCATGGTGTAACAGCCATTTAGATATTGCATCTTTATTATATAGGATTATCTATCTGCTTCTTGGCACTGAGCCTAAAATAATCAGGACTGGAAGGCAATGGTGAAACAAGATTTGGTTCCTGCACCAGAACAATGCAGGATAAGACAACTGGAGGCAGGGTAGGAAATGGGACCACTTTCCTTAATCAGAATTTTACTTTACAATGGGGATGCAAGGATAAAAATTTTCCTAATACAGTGGTACTCAACATCAGCATTCTGGTGTTCTGTTAAGAAAACTAATAATACAGAAAAATATTTATTCAATGGATAGTTATTTCCTTGATTTGCTTTAATTACAGAATCTCTTAACCCCAAACTCCTAACGCCATCATGAATAATCTAGTTTAATACAAGTTAAGTCTATAAATAAGTTTGTTATTTCTCCTCAAAAACAAACAAAAATTCTACTTAAGTAATTTTTCAAGAATTATTGTTTAAAAAATTTACCTAGAGAAATTAAAATATCAGTCATTTTGCCCCTATAACACATGGTGCTCAAGTTCAAGTATCAATGTTGTATGCTTAACACACCAGCCTTAGTTGTTCTGATAGTATGCTGGCTTGGAGTCTTCTTAATCACTCTTTTCTTCTCCTTGATAATGCCTATACTCTGGCTTCAGCTCCCATGTGTTTTTGTGGATCCCTTTCACATTCTGAATACCAATTTCTTTTAAGATTTCCTTCAGGTACACCTGAAAAAGAAAAAACACAAACAAAAAACCTGGAGAGAACCACATTTGAATAATAAAAATTATTATCCTGAGTACAAATTTTCTTTATAAAGAGGTTCAATGCTACCTTTTGATTCTACATATACCGTACATGATAACTGTATTCAACATATGACCATCTGTATTAAAGGGGAGGGAAGAGCTAAGTGTCAACAACCAGAGAGCTAAAAAAGTCTAGATGAAATTACACTAGAAAATTACTGGTGCCTGATGTTTATTAAGATGACACTGTGATCGGCCCCTGAGTTCAGCAGCCTCACTCAGTTCACAGTCAGAGAGGGTTATTCTTAAACCAGTCATTTCAGAAACATGTAAAAAGTGACAAATATTTTTGAACAATAATATTCTATGAGGCAAGCACATGATAGGTATCTAGAATTCTCAGTTCTACGGTGAGTTTTCAAACTTGCTATCAGGACACTTGTTTTTCCTGTGTAATAAAGGAAGTTATTATTTGTAGACTCATATCTTGGCCAAGCTTGTCAAGACAGAGTGAGGGAGGAGAAACCAAGAGGGCGGCAGAGGGTAGACACCCGAATGTAGCCTACCACAACAAATTTGAATTTAGAACTGGAAAACAGGAGTAACATCGCCCTGAAGTGCCAGACGGCAGGCTGAGAGGAGGCTCTACCATCTGGGAAGGAGAGAGAAGGCGCACTGAACCTCAGGAACTGTGAAGGTGTGCAGAACTGTGTGCGTGAAAAGGTGGCCACCTGACTTCGCTGCTGGCTTGCTTGCAGAGTGCGCAGAGGGCGGGCCGAGTTCACTACTGGCTTACTCCCTGCGAGCGGAGAGGGCGGACAGCTAACGAGCGGCTGGCTTTCTTGTTCGGGAGGAAAACAGAACCACCCTATTGCTCTGATAGACGTCCCAGACAGGGAGAGGCCAGACTATCAGGCAGCGGGCAAAGACCTCTCGGAGGTGTGTGAAGCCAGCGGCCATTACTGCGGGACTCAGAAACCAGACCCTCGTAGGGAGAGGCTGAATAAAGCTTGTCTGCACCACCCGAGTAAAAATTCAGTTGTGTTCATGTGTAGTCCACCTTCATTTCACTAGCTAGTATATTAAAAGGTTATGAAGTATTTTGTTTTATGAAAAATGTCTCTTTCCCCCCTTTTTTATAATCAGAAGGGTATAAGATACTCAGTTTGTCAATTTGTTAGGTAACAAGATGGGATTATGGTCACATTCCCAAGGTACAGAATTCTTTTGGGAGGGGGGCATGGGGAGCAAACCTCTGGGGTTTTAGAATGTTCCCAAATGCAACCTAAGACCATTTAACTCTAACCAAATGAATTAACTTGGCATAAAACAGTAACAGAGAAAATAGTAGTTTTTGAAAAACAAGGTCAGAAAGATGCAAGTAGAGAACAGTGAGATCATATAATTCCTCTGCTTAAAAATGTTCTCAACGACTTCCCCTTTGGTTTACAGGCTAAATTCCAAACTTTAAATTTTTTTTTTTTTTTTTTTTTTTTTTATAGGAATCCATTCAACTCTGCCTTTTACCTTTGGCCTCATTTTCTAACACTCCCCTTTATATATACTTGTCATTTCTGTGTCTGTAGGCTTCTTGTTTCTTCCATATGTCATTCCCTTTTCCTGTAATGCTTATCCTCTTTCCTGAAATCTAAGCTCATCCTTTAAGATCCGTCATTTTTTCAGAAAAATTTTCCCTAACAGTCCCGGCTCTCAACAATATAGCCTTCATAATTATAAACCTTTATTTTCATATCTATTTCTCCCATCAAACCATGTTCATATTATAGTGACTGCCTGCACATTACAGAGGCCCAGTGCACTTGTGCTAAGAATAAACAAGCGAGCTAAGAGAACTGGAGAAGGGGTTGGTTGAGGGACATCACTTAGAAGGTATAAGAATAAACGAAGCAACTCTAGTTCATTTTTAGAATTCAGGCTCTGATTAACTTATAAAGCAATGGTCCAGTTTGAAAAATAAAACTTTATTGATTAAACTGTATCACCTGAAAATGAATGATATTTATTGCTAAAATATTATTGGGACAACTGAGGGGGATATTTGAAGATTAATGCTCCTTTTAAAAAATTCATATATTCACACAAATATTTATTTATTTTTTAAACACCTACTATGTGCCAGGTAGAGTGGTATAGTCCGTTTTTATCCTCGGAGTTCACAGTTTAAGGTAAGGCTATGTGGGGTGGAGACTAAGGCATATAAATAGACAACCAAAATAATAATATGAGCACAGTAATAAGGATGTATGGAGAGGATGTTATGGGAGCACTGAGAAGTGGCACCTACCTTAGCCTGAATCAAAACGTTAGGTTCGTTGAGGGTACACATTTGATCATTTAAATTGAATGGCAATTCTGTGCAGAAATCAAGAGAAACTAGTTCTCCTCTCATTCTAAACATTGACTTTTCAATTTAACCTTCTGCCTGACTATTTGTATTTTAAACAAAGGATTCTAGAACTGAGTAGATAACCTTGATAAGACATAGGGTCAGAGAGATTTCTTTTTCTTTTTCTTTTTTTATATGTATTTTTACTGATTTCAGAGAGAAAGGGAGAGGGAGAGATAGAAACGTCAACGGTGAGAGAAAATCACTGATTGGCTGCTTTCTGCCAGCTCCCCACTGGGATTGAGCCCACAACCCGGAGCAGAAATCAAACTGTGACCTCCTGGTTCATAGGTCAACGATCAACTACTCAGCCACACGGGCGGAGCAGAGAGATTTCTCGCTGCTGACTCTGTGCAGTGCTGCAGAACAATTTGAATAAACTGCCAGAGGTCTAGCAGTTCTTCACTAAAGGGATGTGTGGGAGAGCATTTACAGTAAGTCTGCACGCAGAGAAAAAAGGGATAGAATATTTCCGCTTCCTTGGAAAGAAAAGGCACAACACATACTGAACCAAAGAAGTATAGGATGTGGTTTGCAGTTGTGGGTCAAGATAGAATTGCAGAGGCCACAAAGCCAGAAATCCACAGATCAAAACCCCAATTTACCCCCCTTCCCTCCCCAAGATAAGACGAACCTATTTTAGTCTCTTTTTCTCCTCCTTTCCCTTCCTGCACCCCCAGCTATTTCTCCACCTACTGCGTGGTCAACCAAATGAAGGATTTATTTGCATTTCATTTTATCAGGAATTTCAGTGCGTTACATAAATAATAATACAATAACTACATCTAAATTCCCTGAAGTTGATAAAAAAGATATAGCTTTGATAAAAAGCTGATCACCAGTAATACTGCTTTAGGTAGTAAGCCAATACTATGACCCTACCAGTCACAAAATGTTCCCAAGTTGCCGAAACTGGTTTGGCTCAGTGGATAGAGCGTCGGCCTGCGGACTGAAAGGTTCCAGGTTCGATTCCGGTCAAGGGCATGTACGTTGATTGCGGGCACATCCCCGGTAGAGGGTGTGCAGGAAGCAACTGATAGATGTTTCTCTCTCATCGATGTTTCTAACTATCTCTCTCTCTCCTATCTGTAAAAAAATCAATAAAATATATTTAAAAAAAATATAAAAAAATGTTCCCAAGTTGGACTGAATATGCAATATGAAAATCTACACCAAAGTCAGCACTGGTTAATGCAGTCACCAAAAGGAGTTACCATATGCTTCTTAGAAAGTGACCCAAGGGCAAGAAGGGCATATCAGTTCCGTGATGCTATCAGAGTATCACTTCATGTTCGTATGATTTTGTGTGACTGTGACTCCTTTTTTTTTTTTTTTAAAATATATTTTATTGATTTTTTACAGAGGGGAAGAGAGAGGGATAGAGAGTTAGAAACATCGATGAGAGGAAAACATCAATCAGCTGCCTACTGCACTCCCTCTACTGGGGATGTGCCTGTAACCCAGGTACATGCCCTTGAGCGGAATTGAACCCTGGACCTTTCAGTCCGCAGGCCGACACTCTATCCACTGAGCCAAACTGGTTTCGGCTGACTGTGACTCCTTTAAGCAAGTCAACAGAATAGAGGACTTACTGATACTGGTGAAATTGTTAGTGGCTTCAAAGCACACATTGTTTCATAAAAAAAAATAAACTACACATTAAGCATAAGCTGCGAAGAAATAGGTTTTTCACCCCTTTGCATACAGAAAACTGGGAAGAGGAGAGGGAAAGTGCAGTGAGGACATGTCTGGACCATGAGCCACCTTGGCACTTGTCTCCTCTTTTCCTTCTTTTGGTTTCACTTCTGCTGTCTTATTAGCCCCTGCGCCCTCTCTTCCTCTCAGGCTCCTGTTGGCTGCATTCCTCTCTTTGTAATACTCTTAAGAAGCAGAAAGATGATGGTGATGAAATGGTCAAGGCACAACCCTACCAATGCCTGCCCTATCATATGGCTTAATCCAAGTTGTGAGAAAATAATTTATTATTGCATTAATATTTGTGTGCTGGTAAATCATCTTACTTTCAGAAACACTTCATCTACCTGGAATTGGCAAAATATTCATGTTTGCATATTTCAGATAAAGTTCACTTCCTTTAATTGTAACTATTTGCTTAATGACATGCTTTCTAAATTGTATTAGTTCATTTGCGTGCTGAACATAATAGGCATTCTAAGACTGAGATATGATGGCTTCCAATTGAGAAAAAAAAAAAACATATATAATTAATGTTGAAGTGGTTAAAAGAAAAATACAAAAAAGAAAAAAAGAAAAAAAAAGAAAAATACAATCAGAGATCCCATGAAGATGAAAACAACTCCTTTTGGAATTTAAATATGATTTCTTGCATTTAGAACTATGACAACTATCTATTATTGCATTTGGTGTGCGGTACAGTTTTAAAGTACAAACTATATCTTCATAGTTATTATTTGTATACTTGAAAATGTTGCTAGAATCTAACTGGCAAGCAAAGAGACTCTGTAGGTATATATTTTACCAATAGAGAATTAAAATAAATGTTTAAAATACATATTTTTTTTTTTACTGTTGATAGTATCAAAAATATTTCCCATTTTCACCTCTTTTACCCCCTCCACCCAGCCTCTATTCACCCCTCCCCCCCACCAGGTCTTCACCACCCTATTGTCTGTGTGCAGGGGCTATGCATATAAGTATATAAGTTCTTTGATTTATCTCTTCTCATCTCCCCAGTCCTGACATCGAGGTAGTATCAGTCTGCTCTATGCCTCTCTGTTTCAGGTCTTATTTTGTTGGTCAATTCATTTTGTTCACTAGATTCCACAAGTAAGTGAGATCATGTGATATTTGTATTTCTCAGATTGGCTTATTTTACTTAGCATAATGCTCTCTAGGTCCATCCATGCTGCTCCAAAGGGTAAGAGGGATCCCTCCTTTTTTTTTTTTTTTTTTTTTAAAGCTGCATAGTGTTCAATTGTGTAAATGTCCCACAGCTTTTTTATCCATTCACCTGCTGATGGGCACTTGGACTGTTTCCAAATCGTAGCTATTGTAAATAATGCTATCAACATAGCAGTGCATATATTCTTTGGTTTTTTTTTTTTTTTGGGGGGGGGGAGTTGGGAGGGTTTAGGACATATTCCTAGAAGTGGGATTGCTGGGTCAAACAGAAGTTCCATTTTTAATTTTTCCACAGTGCCTGCCCCAATCTGCATTCCCACCAGGAATGAAATAGTGCTCCATTTTCTCCACATCCTCCCCAGCAACTTGTTGTTTATTGATTTTTTAAAATATATTTTATTGATTTTTTTACAGAGAGGAAGGGAGAGAGATAGAGAGCTAGAAACATCGACAATGAGAGAGAAACATCGACCGGCTGCCTCTTGCACACCCCCCACCGGGGATGTGCCTGCAACCAACATACATGCCCTTGACCGGAATCGAACCTGGGACCTTTCAGTCCACAGACCGACGCTCTACCACTGAGCCAAACCGGTTTCGGCTGTTTATTGATTTTTTAATGATAGTGATGCTGACAGGTGTGAGGTGATATCTCATTATGGTTTTAATTTGCATTTCTCTAATGATTAGTGACTATGAACGTTTTTTCATATGTCTTTGGCCATTTGTTTGTCCTCTTTGAAGAAATGTTTATTTAGGTCCTCTGCCCATTTTTTAATTGGATTGTTACCAATAGAGAATTTTCAGTAAATTACCTATCATACCCAATAATGAAGCATTAATCACCTTAAAATATTTGGAATAAAAAATAAAGTTTTACCTTAGGGCAATAACAGATAAATGTTTGCTGGCTAAGGATTAAAGAAGGATTGATGACTATCTGGTAGTATCTCAGGCTAAAAAAAGTTACCAAAATGATCTAGCAATTCTACTCCCAAGAGAAATAAAAACATATGCTCACACAAAAACTGTACCTGAATGATTATAGCAGCTTCATTTATAATAGCCAAAAAGTGAAAACAGGTCAAACATCCATCCATGGGTGAATGGATAAACAAAATGTTGTATGTCCATATAATGGTATACTAGTACTATATGTAATAATCTATAATAATAAAAGCATAATATGCTAATTAAACAGATGTCCTTCTGGATGACCTTCAGGACAAAGCTTGGCCTGTGAGGGAAGCCTGGGTTCCAGGTGCCAGAGGGAAGCCAGTGCCAACAGCTGGGGAAAGGAAGGCCTACTCTTGCATTAATTTTGTGCATTGGGCCTCTAGTTCTATATAATAAAACCCTAATATGCAAATTGACCAAAGGGAAGAATGACAGGTTGCTATGACAAGCACTGACCACCAGGGGGCAGATGCTCAATGCAGGAACTGCCCCCTGGTGGTCAGTGGGAGCGCAGCGCTGCTCCTTAGTGCTGCCTTGGAGGCTGAGGTAAGGAACAAAGGGTCCCGGACTGCAAGAGCCCCAGACTGTGAGAAGGATGTCTGACTACTTGCTTAAGCCCGATCCCCTGGGCTTCTGGACTGAGAGAGGGTGCAGGCTGGACTGAAGGACCCCTGCCCCCGAGTGCACGAATATCATGCACTGGGCCTCTAGTTTGGCAATAAAAAGGAATGAAATACTGGCAAGTGCTACACCATGAATAAAACTTGAAAATATTATGCCTAAATGAGAGAAGCCAGTCATAAGATATCACATATTATATGGTTCCATTTACATGAAATTTCTAAAATAGGCAAATCTATAAAGACAGAAAGTAGACTAGTGCTTGCTTAGGGTCTGGGATAAGAGGAAAGAGGTTCCTAGCCAGTTTGGCCTAGAGGATAGACCATCAGCCTGTGAACGAAGGATTCCAGGTTCAATTCCAGTCAAGGGCATATGCCTGAGTTGCAGGGGCCATGCAGGAGGCAGCTGCTCAATGATTCTCTCTCATCATTGATGTCTCTCTCTCTCTCTCTCTCTCTCTCTCTCTCTCTCTCTCTCTCTCTCTCTCTTCTCTCTCTCTCTCCCTCCCTCCCCCACCCCCTTTTCCTTTCTCCCTGAAAATAATTTAAAAAATATTTTAAAAAGACGAAAGAAAAAAGGAAAGGGCGAGTGATAGGTATGGGGTCTTCCTGGAGTGAAAAAAATGTTCTAAAATTGATTGTGGTTGATGGTTATACAACTGTGTGAATATATTAAAATCCACTGAACTATAACTTTTTAAAGTTGTACTGAAAATAAAGCTTTTAAATTTGGAGAGAAAAGGAGACCTCTTCAGATCATAACAAATTGAGATAACACAATTTTTAAAGTATTAAATTATCATGGGTAAAGTAATGTGTCCAACAGTGGCTGGCTCTGTCTGTCAGTTCATATATACAGGAAAACATGATGGAACTAGAATATCTGTGTTGGGACATTCTAGAAGGAATGGTTCTATAATGCTGTAGTACAGAGTTTTAGGCCAGCACTACAAGGTCTGCCATTTGCTGGGGTATCTCAATGCCCCTCTGAGATGGAGAAACTGGGAGGCTTCAAACACTTAACTAAATCTATATTTTTTCTAATTCAGAGAACAATGCAAAGAAGATGATTTCTCTCCTGAGGCAATTCCCATAAGAATTGCAAGCCCAAAAACAAGTCTCAGCATGCGTAGGGAATGTATAAAATCAGGAGGAAGAGGTTAATAAGCTTAAGAACTTACTTTACCTTCCTTTAAATCAAATGGGACAGGAAGGACGGGGTGGAGGGGGAGAGTTTATGGGTAATGCAATTTTCAGATAAAATATAAATATTGTGACCAACTGCTATTAAGTAAAAATTCTATGTAAATTTGTATATAAATAAATGCCCAATTTTGTTCTCTGGATGCCTATGTTACTTATTACTTTTTAAAAAGTATATTTTATTGATTTTTTTACAGAGAGGAAGGGTGAGGGATTGGGAGAGAGTTAAAAACATCAATGAGAGAGAAACATCGATCAGCTGCCTCCTGCACACCCCCTACTGGGGATGTGCCCACAACCAAGGTATATGCCCTTGACCGAGATCAACCTGGGACCCTGGAAGGCCAATGCTGTATCCACTGAGACAATCAGTTAGGGCTCAGATATTACTTTTATCAATATAATATCTCAAGTAAAATCTGGACTCAGTTGGTCATGTTAGTAAATTAACCCAAATTTTACCTTATTCAGAAACATGATTTTAAAAAAAGGCCAAAACAAACCATATAAGGTGAAAGAGAAAATGTTACTATCCCATAATAAACTTGGTAGAACTATTGCTTATTAGTACATTTTATTCATAGGGAAAATATTTAAACCTCATAAATATTTAAATTTTATCCATTTATATCTAACATAGTTAATAATTTATATATTTTAGCATGACATTTCGTATTTTAAACCTTGTAATTAAGGCTTCACTTCATAAAGTTAGCAAATAATTACTTAAAAAACACACAACAGCCCTGGCTGATTGCTCAGTGGTTAGGGTATTAGACTGCACATTAAAGGGTTGTGGGTTTGATTCTGGGCCTCAGTTGGGGCATGTGTGAGAGGCAACCTATCGATGTGTCTTTCTCACATTGATGTTTCTCTCCTTCCACCCCCTCTTCTTCCTCCTTTCCCCTGATTTCTGAAAAATCAGTGGAAAAAATATCCTCAGGTGAGAAAAGAAAGAAAGAAAGAAAGAGAAAGAAAGAGAAAGAAAGAGAAAGGAAGGAAGGAAGGAAGGAAGGAAGGAAGGAAGGAAGGAAGGAAGGAAGGAAGGAAGGAAGGAAGGAAGGAAGGGAAGGAAGGAAGGGAAGGAAGGAAGGAAGGAAGGAAGGAAGGAAGGAAGGAAAGAAAAAAAGAAAGAAAGAAAGAAAGAAAGAAAGAAAGAAAGAAAGAAAGAAAGAAAGAAAGAAAAGTAACAGGAGTCTCACAAAGGACTGCCATTAATTAAAATGCTCTATTGGGAAATTGGTGGTCTTTTTAGTTTTAATAGCACCATTTAAAAATAATAATTTCCAGTTAAAAGATGATAAATATTTAGGAGGGGAAAAAAGAGAAAACAAAACTTATTAAGTAGTAAATTTGGGAATAAGTTTCAAACATTTAAAAATACCTATTTTTATTTTATTTTATTATTATTTTTTAAAATATATTTTATTGATTTTTTACAGAGAGGAAGGGAGAGAGATAGAGAGCTAGAAACATCGATGAGAGAGAAACATCAACCAGCTGCCTCTTGCACACCCCCTACTGGGGATGTGCCCGCAACCAAGGTACATGCCCTTGACCGGAATCGAACCTGGGACCTTTCAGTCCGCAGACCGACGCTCTACCACTGAGCCAAACCGGTTTCGGCTAAAAATACCTATTTTTAAAAAGAAAAAATTCTCATCGTTTGCAGCAACCTGGATGGAATTGGAGAACATCATGCTGAGTGAAACAAGCCAGTCAATGAAAGAGAGACACCACATGACCTTACTTATTTATGGATGATAAAGAACATTATAAACTGAAGAACCAAAAGATAGATATAGAGACAGTAAAGCAACAAGCAGACTGTCAAATTACAGCGGGGAGGTTGGGGAGATCTGGGGGAGATAAAAGATCAACCGAAGGACTTGTATACATGCATATAAGTACAACCAATGGACACAAAACTCTGGGGAGGGAGGGTATGTACGGAAGGGGGGGGGCATTGGTATATGTACAAAAATAATAATTTAATAAAAAAAATAATAAAAAATACCTATTTTTACTTGGATTAGGAACTAAATGAGCTGAGGTAAAGCTTAAATTCTATTCCTACATATCTGCTTTAGATTAATGATGATGATGATTCTATTTAATAAAGAGGGAATACGCTAATTGACCTTTTGCTAATACATTGCAAAGATGGCGGCACCCACAAACAATAAGGAGGGAATATGCTAATTGACTGCCCTGCCCTCAAAGATGGCGGCGCCCACAGCCACATGATGGGGGTGCCCAGTCCTCTCAGCCCTACCGGGGTGCGTGCCTCTGGAGTCCCCCAGTCCTCTGAGCCCCCCAGCTGCCCAGGGCTGGCCCGAGGTGCAGGCAAGCCTCTGAAAGCAGCTGCTCAGCCAACACTTCAGGCACAGGCAAACCTTGGATAATGGCTGCCTGAGCTTGCGTGGCAGTGGCAGCGGCAGCAGCAGAGATGTGATGGGGCATCACCTTGCCCAGATCACTAGGTTGCCTCCCGCCCCAGGGCTCCTGGAGTATGAGAGGGGGCAGGCCGGGCTGAGGGATCTTCCGCCCTCCCCTTCTAGTGGATGAATTTTCATGCACTGGGCCTCTAGTCCTTAATGATAGAGAAATTAGAAAGCAGTTTGCCCGAGAGAGAAATTAGCTTTTTATTCTATTTTTTCATTAAAAGGGATTCCTATTGTTAGGAGAGGAAAAAATTCCTTATCCAATTTTTTCCATTGATTTTTAGAGAGTGTAGAAAGGGGGGAGGGAGGAAAGACAAAAGGAGAGAGAAACATCAGTATGAGAGACACACATTGATATGAGAGACACACATCCCTCCCACAAAAGATCAAACCTGCAACCTAGGTATATGCCCTTAACTGGGAATGAATCCACAACCTTTTGATGTACAGAATGACACTCCAACCAACTGAGCCACTTGGCCAAGACTGTTAAGAAAAACATTTTCCTTGTTTATCTACAGATTATACACACACACACACACACACGAGGCCTGGTGCACTAAGATTCATGCAAGAATGGGCCTTCCTTACCCTGGCTGCCGGCAATGCCTTTGCTCCAGCCAGATCTACCTTTTTGCTCTGGCCCGGAGTCACCTTTCCACCTTCCCATGCTGCCCAGAGGCCCAGAGTGGGTGGGACAGTGTGGAAGGCCTGCATCATTGCCTTGGCCACTTGGCACCAGTGTATGCAAATTAACCTGCCATCTTTGTTGAGTTAATTTGCATACTCACTCCTGATTGGCTGGTGGCATCGCAAAGGTATGGTCAATTTGCATCTTATTTTTTATTAGTGTAGGTGTGTGTGTGTGTGTGTGTGTGTCAGTGTCAGAATATAGAAGAGGCAATATATTGTAGTAAGAGATATTCCTAGACTGAAGTCAGGACAATTGGGTTTAAGCCACTAAGCAACTCCCTTCTTCGGCTCTATACATTAGAAAGGTTATCTATAAGATCCTGAGTCAAATGTATATATATATAAAATTTTAATTATATAAATCCTATCTAATAAAAGAGTATTATGCAGATTGATCATCATTCCAACACACAAGATGGTTGCCCCCATCTGGTCAAAGATCCTGCCCCATGTGGACACAAGATGGCCACCACAAGATGGCCAGCAGGGTAGGGCAGTTGGGAGGTACCAGGCCTGCAAGGGAGGGCAGTTGGAGGTGATCAACCCTGCAGGGGAGGGCAGTTAGGGGTGACCAGGCCGGCAGAGGAGGGAAGTTGGGGGCAAACAGGCTGGCAGGGGAGCAGTTAGGCATCAATCAGGCTGGCAGGAAAGTGGTTAGGGGGTGATCAGGCTGGCAGGCAGAAGTGGTTAAGGGCAATCAGGAAGGCAGGCAGGCGAGCAGTTGGGAGCCAGCAGTCCTGGATTTTGAGAGGGATGTCCAACTGCCTGTTTAGGCCTGATCCCACTGGGACTGGGTATAAAGGGGCAGACAGACACCCCTTGAGGGCCCCAGATTGGAGGGTGCAGGCTGGGCTGAGGGACACCCTGCCTCTGTGCACGAATTTCATGCACTGGGCCTCTAGTTATATAATAAAAGTACACACACACACACACACACACACACATTCTATGTATATATAATGAAGAGGAATATGGGTATCTGGCTTGAGCAATTTGGGGAATGGTGGTGTCACTTTAAATGGAGTAGTCTGGGGAAAGCTTTGGAGGGGTGTAGAAATCATGAGTTCTGCTTTGAGCACACCAAACTTGAGACTACAATAAAATGATTAACATTGATTAGGTGTTAACTCTGTACAGGCAGTGGGCCCTGGTTGGCAGAGTACTCCTATCCTAATCTCTTGGTTCAGGAATGGGCACAAACCTCTACCAGGTCAATAAGATCTTCCCTGGGGTTTTTAGTGGAATAGTCACGACAGATATTCTCTTCTTGCTTAGGGGTTGCTAGCTATAGGCTGCTTTTGGGGGATCATTCTGGCTTCTGTATGGCAAGATCCTGCCTAAGAAATAGAATGATTATGAGAGATGGAAAGGGACAGTTCTAACTAAAAAATATTAGTATCTGGATCTAAAGGTAGGTTCATTCCTGAACT
Source organism: Pipistrellus hanaki (assembly GCF_964339955.1). Lineage (NCBI taxonomy): Eukaryota > Metazoa > Chordata > Mammalia > Chiroptera > Vespertilionidae > Pipistrellus > Pipistrellus hanaki. Next base: position 77,125,863 of record NC_140505.1, on the reverse strand, counting down.
TCCCAGCTACTGTAGCCAATAAATTCTATTTCTATTTAAGTTAGTTAGTTTGAGTTGAGTTTCTATTCCTTACAACTAAGAGTCCCAACCAATTCACAGATATATAATAGCATATATTGGTAAATAAAAGTTTATTTTTTGACAGGAGAAATTCTCAATATGTAAAATTTTCTAGTAATTTTATCCTTTAAAAAAATATATCTTCCTAATGCCAAACTGTGCTTAAGTTACTTCTATTTAATTTGACTCTGGCCTGTCTGAAAATCTCTGGGTATTAGATTAACATTACCTTATTGCTGCACTACTTAATGAAAAGCCTACCTCGTGTAAATAAGGAACAACCTGTTGAGCATTGTTCAGTGCTAGGGAACGTGAAGTATGGGAATCAAGCTGCCTCAAAATAAAAATTTTGCTTAGTTTTTCTTGTTGATTTGAATTTACCTTAAAAAAGGCATACAAACAGTTCAATAACATTCTTAACTAAACAAAAATTATTCACGGGATTGATAGGACTGGGTATGTTGATTTACAGGGGGTTTAGATGCATTTCCCTAATTCTTGACCTCAAATTCAATGGATGCAGCACAAAGAAATTAAATGGTTCAGTTATCAGGAGAGCTGATTTTGGATGATACTTCTAATAGAAAGTATTTAAAGGAACCCTGGTAAATTGGATCTGTGCTAGAAAAGAGTGTTAGTGCTCAAAGTGATCTTGGCAGTTTAATGTTTCAAAGGGAGCAATTAGATAAAGTTTCTCATGATTTGTATTTTTGGAGGAAATCCTATTTTATATATGATTCTGCTTTTAAGATGTAATGAAATATAAAGGAAGACTAGACACAATAAAGAATAATAATAAAAAAGACTAGATGTAACACATTCAAAATGACAGATCAAAAATTGCCAGGGGACAAAAAATAGAATTCCTCTAATAGTTGAGTTTGGGTAGCCAACATATGAACTATAAGAACACGCCTTTAAATGATACTGATAGTGTTTCTGACTTTACATCAGTTACCAGAGCTTGGCCTTTTAAATCAGCTTATTTGCCCTTTAACTCCTTGATTGTTTATGCAAATCATATACTGATAAACGAGAAAGAAAGACTGGCCCTGAGGACAGCATCTCTAATTAATAATTTTGTTTATAGGAGTAAAGCCTTCTAGGAAGAAAAATATGAAAAAGAAGTAACTGAAAAAAATCAAGAAAATACTTAAAAATTCACTCAGAATGCATAAAAATGACATTTGAAAGGCCAGAAAGCACATGATAACTTAAGAATATGGTAGTAGTATTAATGAGGATGTGTTGAAATGATATACTTCATGGTTAGAAACTTCTCAAAAGTTGTATTGGAAACCATGTAAAAATGAGAGAATGTCATTAAATTCAGGCACTAAAAAGGTGATTATTAACATGAACAAAGTATTTTCCCTTTTACATGGGACTAAAAAATGTGTTTCATAATAATATTAAAAATATTATTTGGAAAATACTTGACAGTTAATGCATCTTTCATAAACATTAATTATTTATAGGAATACTATAAATGGTATTATTTTAAACACATATTTTAATTTTATAATACCCTGTTTCCCCGAAAATAAGACAGTGTCTTATATTAATTTTTGCTCCCAAAGATGCGCTAGGTCTTATTTTCAGGGGATGTCTTATTTTTCCATGAAGAAGAATACGGTACACATTTATTGTTAAATGAAAATAAAGGAAATTTATTACCTGTATACGGTATAGTAATACGGTAGTTGTCAACACAAACCAGATAAACTGAATCCTACAGTATCAAGAATTTACTCATTTATTCAATGACAATCATGTCATCATCTTCTGGAACATCATCATAACAATCCAATTCCTGAATTTCTTGTGACTCCATTTCTTTCAGAATCAGTGGACCAAATCTCTCATGTTTAGCCTGGGGGGGCCTTATTTTCGGGGGATGCCTTATATTTCACTCAGAAGGAAACCTGTAAGTAGGTCTTATTTTCGGAGGATGTCTTATTTTTGGGGAAACATGGTATCATAACATTTAATATAAGCAATAGGTACATTTTATATTAAGTATGTCATATGTTAAGTAATTTGAATGTTAAATATTTAATATACATTAAACATATTTAAGTATCTTGTCCAGGACTAATTGGCTAAATGGCTGGGACTTAAACTCAAATTTCATAACTCCAAATCCAGTACTATTTCCATCCTATCAGGAAACCCTTTTTGGGGATCTTTATGCTTCACTGGGTTCCTTCATTCTCATTGCTGCTCAGACTAAAATCAAATTAGTAAGAGTGTACAGATGAGCATTAGAACAAACTCACTTATTGTAATGTGTACCTTTTACAGGGAACAGTTACCTACATGAAGACGAGTTGGGCTTTGGTCACTTTTCCTTCCTTCCCTCCCTCCCTTCCCTCCCTCCCTCCTTTCCCTTCCCTCCCTCCCTTCCCTCCCTCCTTTCCCTCCCTCCCTCCCTCCCTCCTTCCCTCCCTCCCTTCCTGGCTGGCGTTCCTCCCTTCCCTCCCTTCCTCCCTTCTTTCCTTCCTTCCTTCCTGGCTGGCGTTCCCTAGCGGGAAGGAGATAAAAGCTCCGACCGTGCTGAACCCCAGATCCGACAGCGCTGAAACCCAGTTCTAGGCCAGACCCTGGGGACCCAGGCTCAAACAGAGGGAGCCGGGGCTGTGAGGCAGAATCCCAGGGGAGCGTCGAAAGGCAGAGCCCCCGGAGGCGCGCACATTGCATGCAGAGTACGGACGGTTGGCTGTGCTGCGGGATTGCCCTGGCGGGAAGGAGATAAAAGCTCCAGACTGCTCTGAACGCCACCTCCAACTCCACTTCCAACTGAACTGAACGCCAGTTCCGGGCTCATTGGGGGAGAGCCTAGACTGTTTGGTAGCAGGAGAAAATCGAGGGCACCTTTCTCTCAGAGGTGCTTGCAGCGAGTACTGAAAGACCCTGCGACTCAGGAGCCGCATAGGGCGGGGCTGACGGAAGCCAAGGCTGTAGGCTCCACCCTGAAACTCCGCCCCATCAGGGAAGCTGCGAAAATGCCGAGACAACGAAATAGATCACAAACGAAAGAAATGGAGGACAAAAAGCAACTGAATATAATCTACGCTTATAAGGTTTTTAAAGAATTTCCTAGAAAAGGTCAATAAGACCTATGAAGATATGAAAAGAGATCAACTAAAATTAATAAGGAATCAACAAGAAATAAGGGATCAACAAGAAATAAAGAATACATTGTCTAAAATAAAAAATATTTTACAGAGTCCTAAAAACAGAATGGAAGATCGCAAGAATCAAGTCAAAGATTTGGAACATAAAGAGCCAGAAGACACTCCTCCGCAGAAGAAAGAAGGCAAGAAAATCCAGAAAATTGAAGATAATGTAAGAAACCTCTGGGATAACTTCAAGCGAGCCAACATCAGAATTATGGGGGGTCCCAGAAGATGAGAGAGCAAGATATTGAAAACATACTGAAAGAAATAGTGACAGAAAACTTCCCTCACCTGGTGAAAGAATTAGACTTACAAGTCCAGGAAGCAAGAGCAAAAGACAAAGAGAGAATATTAAAAGCAGCAAGAGCAAAGCAGGTAGTTACCTATAAAGGAGCACCTATACGATTGTCAGCTAATTTCTCAACAGAAACCATGCAGGCCAGATGGTAAAGGCAAGAAATATTCAAGGTGATGAATAGTAAGAACCTACAGCCAAAAATAATCTACCCAGCAAAGCTATCACTCAGAATCAAAGGCCAGATAAAGAGCTTCACTAATAAAAACAAGCTAAAGGAGTTCATCACTACCAAACCAGAATTATATCAATTGCTGAAGGGGGTTCTTTCGGAAGAGAAAGTAAATAAAGATAAAAACTATGAACAACAAATATGTAACTATCAACAAGTGAATCTAAAAACCAAGGAAATTAAAAAAACAACAACTGATGAACAATATTAACTATTGAATATAATAGAATCAGAGGTATGGAAGGAGAGTGAACTGACGATTCTTGGGGAAAAGGGGAAAGGGAGATGTGGGAAGAGACTGCACATAAACTGCACCTATGGATGAGGACAATGGGGGGGGGGGGAAGGGCAGAGGGTGGGGTGGGAACCTGTGGAGGGGAGCAATGGAGGGGGGGGGAAAGAGGAACATTTGTAATAATATGAACAATAAAGATTTATTAAAAAAAATATTCAGAGTATATAAATAGGGATGTGAATATACAATTCTGTATTTAAGAATCTTATGCTTGCTGAGGCAATTCAGTCTCTAAATAATAAAACTATTATGCCCAAGCAGTGTGGCTCAGTGGTTGAATGTCGACCTATGAATGGGGAAATCACAGTTTGATTCCCAGTCAGGGCATAACCCCAGATTGCAGGCTCCAACCCCAGTGTGGGGTGTGCAGGTAGCAGCCAATCAATGATTCTCTCTTATCACTGATGTATCTATCTCTCTCCCTCTCTCTTCATCTCTGAAATCAATAAAAAATATTTTAAAAAATTATTATAAAATAAGTTAGTTACTAGATCACGGGTTCACAAGCTCTTTGAGGGTCATATGGATCTTCTCCCCAGAAAAATCCATACCTTTTTGTACATATTCAAGAGATTACTGGATCCTCTTAAAGCCAATGAATTAAAGAAAGCTCCATTTTGAGATTCACTGAGTACTAACACATAAAAATTATCTGAAGAACCAAAATTGAGAGAATCATTAGTTATCCCTTTTCATAAATGCAGATGAATACACTTTAAAAACACGCCATTGTTGGGGGTGGGGGCAGCCGGGGAGAGGTCAATGGGGGAAAAAGTAGACTTATACAATACTTTAAACAGTTAAGATTATATTAAATATAAGTTTGGATCAGTTTAGCTCAATCAAGAACACCCAATGGTAAGCTGAACTCAATCAATCATCCCTGAGTTAGCTGTCCCTTTGGCCTGTCATCTCTGAAAACTCTAGTTCCTTGAGGAACTAGGTGGGCCCAAGTAGCCATATTTGTTATGTAGTAGTAGTTGAAGTAGTTATAGTAGAACTAGTAGTAGTTATTAAAAAAAAAAAAAAAAAAGCATTAAAAAAGTTTGCTATAAAACAGTATGCCACGCCCTGGCCAGTTTGGCTCAGTGGATGGAGTGTCGGCCTGTGGACTGAAAAGTCCCAGGTTTGATTCCGGTCAGAGGCATGTACCTTGGTTGTGGGCACAACCCCAGTGGGAGGTGTGCAGGAGGCAGCTGATTGATGTTTCTCTCTCATCGATGTTTCTGACTCTATCTCTCTCCCTTCCTCTCTGTAAAAAAAATCAATAAAATATATTTAACCCCCCCAAACACCAAAACCCCCCCACAAAAAACAGTATGCCTTGTTTCGCTGGCAGCAGCCTCACACATCTCGTATTTATTGAATCTCTTGATAGTATCATTTCCTCTTGTGCTTAATTTTATCTCTTGTTTTGTACAGTAACATGCTGTACACTCTTGTAGCCTAGGAGTAATAGGCTATCCCAAATTGCCTATAAAGGCATGTTGTATGTATGTGTACATAGTATGAATGTTATGTATGACATAGTAATAGATTTGTTGTATCACTATTAATAAAAAAGTGCCATTGCATGTTAAGGCAAAGAAACTCTTTTGCTAGTACCTTCTGAATGTCCCTCTATAATGTCTATTTCCATACATGGTATTATTATTCAATGAAAATATGTTGTTTGTATTCAGAGTTTCCGGTTTGACTTCATATTTACATAAAACACAAAGATAGACTCCATTAAAACTGAAGAAACATGGCTTAGCTAATGAATTATTCTATTTCAACATTCTTCCTAGCTTAGAATGCTGTTTCTGAGGCTTTGATGCTGAAGGGAATGAAGTCATTAAGATTAGTTGATAATACTGTAGGATGAGCACTTTCCTGTTTTAAAAAAATTAGATATTTTGGAATTTAAATTTCTTAATGAAAAAGTAAAAGATTGAGGTACAACAGTAGAGAAATCTCTACAGAAGTGAGAAACTGTTCAATCCATACTGAAGTTTCTTTTTTTTTTTTTTTTAAATATTTTATTGATTTTGTACAGAGAGGAAGGAAGAGAGATAGAGTTAGAAACATCGATGAGAGAGAGTCATCGATCAGCTGCCTCTTGCACACCCCCTACTGGGGATATGCCCGCAACCAAGGTACATGCCCTTGACCGGAATCGAACCCGGGACCTTTCAGTTCCCAAGCCGACGCTCTATCCATTGAGTCAAACCGGTTTCGGCCATACTGAAGTTTCATAAATCATTTCCTACATCTTTGAATAAACAGGGGGAAAAAGAACCAAGCTAGGTCCTTTATTAAGAAATGATCTGGTTATGTTAAAAAGTTTTTAAAAACTGTTTATCTTGTACATATTCTGAAGCAAATAAACAGAACAGTTAGAATTAACATATTTTGGAGCATACTAGCAAAGTGGACAACTGATCAAAGAAATTAGATAAAAGGACAGAAAATAAAAGGTTTTGCATTTAACTTTTAAAACTTGTAAGTAAATACTGTTATAATTCAATTTGATGCTTTGCTAACACTAAGTATAAGAAAGAGAAACAGAAGGAAATGTCAAAGGCTGGAGAAAGGATTTGGATCCCTTTACTTAATTCCAGCATTTTAAATGGATTAGAAATACAAATTATTACCAAACCTGCACAAAAGTCTGGAGAATTGGTAAAAAAAAATGATGATTTAAAGAATAAAGATTTCAAATATTTCAATTTATTTCCTTAAAAATGCAAAATAGGCATCCCTTACTACAGTCTCAACAAGCATCAGGAGGCAGTACTGCCAGTTTAAAAGGATCTAATGCTAATGTTAGGTAGTATTTCATTTCAGAATAGCCCACAAGGCAGAATAAACTCTCTCATTGTGACAGACTAGTATGACTCTTAAAAGAATATGATTCTCCTAAGACACATTTTCCAATTAAAAAAAGGAGTTGAGCTTTTTTGGAGGAATCTAGGAGAACATAAGAAAGACTAGAAACTACATAAAAAAAACGACTTCAGGCTTAATGTTCAGGATCAGTCAAAAGGAGGATAAATTCACCTTTATTTCTTATCCAACTATTAATATTAAATATACTTGAAATTCAAATAATGAAGCTGATGTTATAAACAAAAGAAAGCCACATCAAGATACCCTTTCTGGCATTAGCATGGTGCATGTGAACTTACAGTTGATACACCTCTCTTCAGTGGTGCACTGTTAATGAAGGATACACTTAATGGATCAGTGTGAGCATATACATACCACAGGCTGTTTTGTGATGTCCACTAAGTCCTTAAGATTATAATACTGATGTTTCTCAAAAGCCGAAAATAGCATGTCTAAAACATATTGTTTATCAGCTCGAGCTCGTTTTCCATCTTCTTTCTTTTTCCTTTCATATTCAATCTATGTGCAAAAAACAAAAGAAATAAAAGCATCAATTCAACATGATCACTTTGAAACAGGCATTTTCTTTCTTTCCTTTTTTAAAAAAATACATTTTTATTGATTTCAGAGAACAAAGGAGAGGGAGAAAGACATAGAAATATTAATGATGAGAGAGAATCATTGAATGGCTGTCTCCTGCATGCCCCCTACTGGGAATCAAGCCCATTACCCGAGTATCTGCCCTGACTGAGAATCGAACTGTGACCTCCTGGGTTATAGGTCAATGCTCAACCACTGCTCAACATTGGCTGGGCCAGGCCTTTTCTTTTTAGACATCCAAATAACAATTAGATTTTAAACTGTAAGGTAGCAGGTTTAAGAGCAGTGGTTCGGAACCTGGGGTCCTCACTGCTCCCAGGGATCCTCAGATCTTTAAGGCTCTAAAAGTATTAGGTCAGCATTAATATCGATTTATAAACCATTTTCATTATTTCCTAAATTTAGCTTTATGCAATGTGTCCATTTCTATAAAAAAGGGGGGGGGGAGGGGCTTTCTTTGCCAAATTTCTATCAATTCAGTGTGGCTACTTATTAGCTCATATTGATCAGGAAGTCTAACTTTAAATTCTTTTGTTTTTGATTGTCCAAAATACAGTACATTTATCTAAGAAATGTAGGTTAGTAGGTAACATCTTTCAAATTGGGGGGATCTAGGGCCAGCCAGAAGGTAGAGAGACTGGTAGATCATAGAACAGGTTCTGTAGGAAGTGACAAGTTTGGGAAGCATTGGTAAAAAGCCAAGAATGTGGGCAGTAACAGGAGGCTGCTTCTCACCCCGACTGGGTGATCTTCCTGATCTCATTTCTTCTATAAAATGAAGTAAAGGATGACACTAAGGGGATGTATAGATTTAATTATAGTGTTATCATCCAGAGACTCATTTATTTGTAAAAAATTATCTTTTTATTGAAAATATGCAAACTTTCAGCTGATTAAACTTTTAATTTTCTTAGAAACAACTTCATTTTAATAAGGCAACAGGAACTTGTTGGAAGAACTATATATAAACTGCAGCAGCCAGCCCACCTAGTAAATAAAGCATCAGCAAGTGACAGCTGCCAGAGAGCAATCTGCTGTGCATCCACTGGAATAACTAAAATTTAGGGGCTTGACTCCAAAGTAATGAAATACTTTAAAAACTTACAATAAATCACTACATAAATTTCAGCCTCATACAGTTGGTCTTACTCTATTTTAACAATGAAGATTTATTTTTTATTTTTTAAGTAATGTAGTTCACCCTAGAAGCGATTTTATTTTTTGTTGTTGATTTTTTTACAGAGAGGAAGGGAGAGAGCTAGAAACGTCGATGAGAGAGAAACATCGACCAGCTGCCTCTTGCACACCCACTACCGGGGATGTGCCCGCAACCAATGTACATGCCCTTGACCGGAATCGAACCTGGGACCTTTCAGTCCGCAGACCGACGCTCTACCACTGAGCCAAACCGGTTTCGGCAACAATGAAGATTTATTAAAAAGATAATATTTAGTTTCTACTGATGTTAAGATTAAAAACCTATCTTATACTTAATTAAAAATTTTCACATTAGTGGCAAGAGGTAACTATGACAACAAAGAATATCTGTCTTTCAAGTAAATAAAACTAGAAACTAGACAAGGAAAAAGGCCCAACAATCGCCTTAATTTTTTTCCTTAAATATATTTTATTGATTTTTTTTATGGAGGAAGGGAGAGGAATAGAGAGTTAGAAACATTGATGAGAGAGAATCATTGATCAGCTGCCTCTTGCACACCCCCTACTGGGGATGTGCCCGCAACCAAGATACATGCCCTTGACCGGAGTAGAACCTGGGACTTTTCAGTCTGCAGGCTGACACTCTATCTACTGAGCCAAATCAGTTTCAGCTGCCTTAATTTTTTTGATATGTAGACCTTAGGAGTAAAATTCAAACTCTATTCATCTTCGGAGGTAGAGAGAGAAGAGTTATGGTGTGTAAGGGCATAAACTTGCAACAAGCGTGGATAAGCCACAGAGATTTAGAGCACAGTGTAGTGAATATAGACAATATTCTACTTTAATTATGTGGTATGAATATAGATAACATTTACTATAATTATGTAATATGGTATACATCACAAGGACAATCCTATATAATAATCCTATGTAATAAAAAGGTACTCACGCCCACGCACAAGATGGCTGCGCCCATGTGGTCACAAGGTGGCCACGCCCATGTCATCTCAAGATGGCCACCCCCATGTCATAACAAGATGGCTATCCTCACGTGTTCACAGATGGCCATACCCATATGGTCACAGATGGCCATACCCGTGTGGTCACAAGATGGCCACCCCTACATGGTCATAAGATGGCCATACCCATGTGATCACAAGATGGCTGCCAAAAGACGGCCAGCAGGGGAGGGCAGTTGTGGGTGATCAGGCCAGCAAGGGAGGGCAATTGCAGGGGACCAGGCCTGCAGGGGAGGGCAGTTAAGGGCGACCAGGCCAGAAGGAGAGGGAAGCTGGAGGGGATCAGGCTGGCAGGGGAGGGCAATTGGGGGTGACTGGACCTGCAAGGGAGCAGTTAGGTGTTGATCAGGAGGGGAGGGGGACGGTTAGATGGCTATCAGGCTGGCAGGCAGAAGCGATTAGGGGCAATCAGGCAGGCAGGTGAGCAGTTGGGAGGCAAGTGTCTCGGATTGTGAGAGGGGTCCCAGATTGGAGAAGGTGCAGGCTGGGCTGAGGGACACCCCCCACAGTGCATGAATTTTGTGCACCAGGCCTCTAGTAATCCACCGACGACTCCCAGATTGCAAGAGGGCACATACTGGATGGGTCCCTCAGCTCAGTCTGTGCCCTCTCGCAGTCTGGGAGCCCTTGGTGGATGTCCAACTGATGGCTTAGGCCTGCTTCCCTAAGCCATCAGTCGGACATCCCTAGTGCTGATGCGGAGGTGGGAGAGGCACCCGGCACCAACACTGCACTTGCCAGCCATGAGCCCAGTTGAGGGCTTCTGGCTGAATGGCGCTCCTCCTGTGGGAGCACACTGACCACCAGGGGGCAGCTCCTGCACTGAGTGTGCTCTGGTAGTCAGTGCGCATCATAGTGACCAGTCATGCCGCTGTTTGGTTGATTTGCATATTAGCCTTTTATTATATAGGAAACATATATCAAAGTAACATGTACAACTTAAATTTACCCAATGTTACATGTCAAATTTATTCAATTTAGAAAATGAATCAATTCATCGCTTTAAAATATTACACATAGACTATGGGATACCCACTGCACTAAGATACAAGGCAAATAAGGTAGCATCTTACAAAATGTATCCCTTTCTTGTGGCTCATGTACTAAAATGTTTATAGAGGACCTTGAGCATTTTATTAAAAATTTTTTTTATTGATTTCAGAGAGGAGGAGAGAAGGAGAGAGAGATAGAAACATCAATGATGAGAGATAATCATTGATTGGCTGCTCCCTGCACAGCCCTACAGTGAGGATCGAGCCCACAACCCGGGTCTTATGCCCTGACCAGGAATGGAACAGTGACCTCCTGGTTCATAGATGGATGCTCAACCTTGAGCATTTGAAATGTGATAGATCACAAAGCTCCTAGAACAAGATCATAATGCTGAAAAGAAAAAGAAAAAAAAAGGACATGCATGACACAGACCATATTGGGAAGAAATGAAATGCAGCCAGTCGCAACGTTTTCTGAGTGGGAAGAGCATGAAAGAAACAACTATGGGAAGCTAAAGATTCATTAGAGAAGAATAGAGGGACTAGAAGAGCTAGAAGAAAGACTAGAGGGGAGAGATTAGAGAAATCTATGCCCAAGAAGAAAATCCAAGTCTTCCAAGATGGAGAAACAGATGATAAAATGCATTTAAGGACAAAGACAGAAGTATAAAGTCTACCCCGATTCAGCAAGAGAGGAAGCTGTAAGAGGTCAAAGACCAAAAGGGACGGACATGAGGTCCACTCAAGAATTTTCTGCCGAAACCGGTTTGGCTCAGTGGTAGAGTGTCGGTCTGCACACTGAAAGGTCCCAGGTTCGATCCCAGTCAGGGGCATGTACGTTGGTTGCGGGCACATCCCCAGTGGGGGGTGTGCAGGAGGCAGCTGGTCAATGTTTCTCCCTCATCGACGTTTCTAGCTCTCTATCTCTCTCCCTTCCTCTCTGTAAAAAATCAATAAAATATATTAAAAAGAAAGAAAGAAAGAAAGAATTTTCTTTCTTTAGGATCAAAAGAAGGATAGAACTAAGAGAATGGCTATAAGATAAAGAAAGAAAGCATGACAGACAGGACAAAACTCATAAATCCAAGCACAAGGGTCTTTGGATTAAAAAAAATACATATCATAGAACACTTAAGGGATTAATATTTTAAGCCTTGCTTTACTAACCAATGACTAAAATATATCTATTTTCCCTGGTTACAATTGTACTTACACCCAAAATCCTCTTCCACTGTTGCACTGCGCTTGACTGGGTTTATCTTTTATACTGTGATGGACAATCTAGAAAGGGGGGCTGCTAAAAAAGTAGGAACAAGTTTGGACCAGGGGATGAAGCTGTTCTAATCCTTTATTCTGACCAAATGGGAGGTAAGAAAAACTTTGGGATGTAGAAAAGAGGAGCGAGAATCAGCTAAGGAGGGGTGGGGAAAGCCTATTCCATTCTCACAGGCTTGAGTGGGATGTGGGATTTCATCCTCAAGAAAAACAGCAGGGAGGAAGTGGGTGTTTAGCAAAAGACCAGTGTTAGGCTTTTGTATTCTCTGTATGGAGGCACAGTTGTATGGTATGTCTGCCCTCCCTTCCTAGCCTTAATTTATGCTGAAAGAAGAAAGGGTTAAATTCAGGAAACAGAAAAGAAAAAAATGATATGTTCAGCTTCCACCCTGAGAAGTCTCTCTCTTGTGTAAAAAAACAGAGAAGCTAGGAAGATTAATAAAAAAATGTTTTCAAATAAAGAAACCTACTGATAAAGCAAGAGAGCCCAATTCAGAGAGGTCACACACATTATTTGGCAGCAGAGAGAAACTTTTAAAGTGTTTGTTATTAAGTTGTCTAAACCCCAGAGCCACATTTCAGACCCAAGAAGGCCCGAATCCAAGGAAAGAATTTAAAGTAAGTTAGAAAGAAACATTAAAATCAAACTGAGCCTGGCTGGTGTGGCTCAGCGTTTGAGTATCAACCTATGAACCAGGAGGGTCACAGTTTGATTCCTTGGTTAGGGCAAATGCTTGGGTTTTGGGGTCAATCCCCAGTGTTGGGGTGCAGGAGGCAGCAAATCAATGATTCTCTCTCATTATTGATGTTTCTATCTCTCTCTCTTCTTTCCTCTCTGAAATAAAAAAAAATAAAAAAAAACTAAAAGGATAAAATTAAGTTGTGATTAGCAATGTTAATAAGTAGTGAGAAAAGTACCAAATTCTACCCAGATCTTTTGTCTCTTAATCTTGGTTTACATATTTCAATCTAAAAAAAATACTGCATTAATGTTGGTGCTTTCCTACTTTAAATTAGGGAAAAACAGATCAATACCTAAGGGCAGTGCAGCCTAATTTTACTCTGACAGTAAAATTAAAACATTTAAAAGTATAATCTGAAAACCCAGACATATAAAATAATAACAAATTATTGACAAAGAAATGACAAAAATGGAAGTATTCCTCATCAGAGAAATTTAAGTATTAGAAATTTAACCTTACACTTATTTAAAAACAAAAAATGGAATATCTCTTTAATGCCTTCAGGGCCTACACTATGGATAAGCTATAAAATAGTCTTAAAACAAAATTTTTATACTATTGTATAATATGCTAAATATCTTTTGATAATTTCTAAGGCAGATTCACAATCCAAATTCTGCTCTGTAATATCTGATAGTTCCAATGTATATCCTATATAATAAAAGCCTAATATACTAAGTGTCTTGTCATTTGTTCAAACGAAGGCCACTCAACTACTTGCTATGATGTGCACTGACCACCAAGGGGCAGACGCTTCAAGTGGTAGGTTAGCTTGCTTCTGAGGTCCAGTCAGTTGAGATTGAGTGAGACAACTGGGACTGAGTGAGACAGGCCGGACATGCCCTGGAGCCCTCCCGCAGTCTCTCCCTGGCCCCAATGTGCACAGGTAGGGTCCCTCAGCCTGCTCCCTCTCACAATCTGGGGATATTGGAGAGTCTGTTTCGGCCCGATCCCGCAGGCTAAGAGGCCCCACTGGTGCATGAATTTGTGCACCAGGCCTCTAGTGTAATTATAAAAGGGAGTTAAATTACTTCCATGGTCATTAAATTACTAATAATTTTATACTCAGGACAAAACTAATGTTCCTAACTTTTCTTTTTAAAATTAAACAATGTAGAAATGATAGTCTTTCTTTAAAAATGATTATTTACTGATCTGAGAGAGAGGCGGTGGGGAGAGAAAGAAAGACAGAGACAGAGAGATAGAGATAGATTTATGTGTCATTGGTTGATTCTTGTATGTGTTCTGACCAAGGATCAAAGCTGAAACATTAGCACATGGGGATGACGCTCTATTCAGCTGAGCCACCTGGCCAGTGCAGAAATGATGAGCTTAATATTATACTCACAACTTTGTACTACAAATAAAATGAATTCTATAAATAAACTACAAATGATATGAACTAGACTATTTAGAAGACTACAGTTTTGAGACCATGCCATTTCTTCTCTTTTTAGCTCTTTTCCTTTTGGGCATCCTGTTTGCACTGGTGCACAGGCATTGTAAGAAAATAATACTCAAAGCAGTCAGAGATGTCTAAGTTGTTAGCAGCCACCATAAAATATAAGTAGGACAGTTAATAGACTAGGAATAGCTTTTATATTATGTGAATTTGCATTACATAGCCTATATCTGCCCTCTGTGACCACTGCATAACCAGCTAAATAGAAATGTCAATTCAGAAAGAAATTTAAATGTAGTCTCCAGTTACAAATTTTTACAATCCAAAATATCCAGCATACACAATTTTATCTTCACTAGAGAAAAAAAATTATTCAAGACTAAAATGCAACCAAATGTTTAAAATGCAATGTAGATGTGATATAGAGATGTTCAACCATCATTATGAAATCTCAATCACTAAAATTATAAATGCCATTCACTGCCAATTAAAATATTGTAATACAAATGTCTGCAAATTCTAGATTGTTGTTTGCAGGAATACTTTGATTGCTTTGTCAAGGCAGTCTTTGTGCAGGCTTTTGACGTCTGAAGTAAGCATGACAGCCTTGATTACCATGATTTGCATTTTAAATCCTTATGAAAGATCCCCACTCCCAGTGCTTCCATTTCTACCTAGTGTGTCCAAAGTACTTCTTTAGAGTAAGCCAGTCCTTGGTGTGCAAATTCAAACGGACAAAAGCATGTAGTATAATTATATTATACTACAGCACAAAAGGCAAATATCGCTGACAGGTCTTTATGATATAGTCCTACAGGCATTTATATTAGTCAGCAAAATTCTAAATTTGTACATATAACTAAAAAAAATAATAATAATAAAGCTCCCTCCTCAATAACCTTACAGTTCTGAAGATTAATACAGTTGGTTGCCACATGAAAGGAAATAGAGTACACATAAAAATGAATCTTCTTTCTAGTTCCCATAGGCTTATCTCAAGATTTTACATAATAATTCTATTCCTTCCAAGAATAATTTTCTAGTTAAGTTTTCCTAGGGGAGATACATGTATATTTTTTTCCAAGCTGGGGCTGGAGAACACAAAGGGAATGATAAAGATAAGAAAATATTCTTTTTAAAAACCTCAGATCTGGAGGGAAGAGATTTCCTAGTCTCCCCCCAACAGAAGATGACAAGCAGACCTATAAAAAGTTCCTGTCTATTTGGATCAGAATTGCATGCTACAATTATCCAGGTAGCTTGGAAATTTTAAGACAGCTAGCTTCACATCATATCAATTAAATCAATTTCTGGAAGTATTTTTCTTTTTAAAAAAGCTTCCCAGATGATTCTAGGGTACAGCTAGCATTGGGGACCACTATCTAACAGAAACATGATTCCTTATGAGAAAAGGTCATAAGACTGTGGACTACTTAATAAAAATGCGGTGAAATTTACACAGGCTAGACGATAATGTCCATAAAATCAATCAAAATACACATACAGAAACAGAAGCACCCTTACTTGCAATCAGAGATAGAGGGAACTGGAAGGAATCTTTCACACCAGCTGACTCCATATTTCGATTACACAACTCTGTCAGTGAAAAATTTAAAGCATTGATACTGTTGTAATTTAACCTAGTTATGAAAACTGGGAAGGAGCAAAGGGAAAGCCAAATTTTACAGACATGCCATTTGTGCAGTTTTCCCAGGAAGCTGAAGTTTAAACTCCCCAGGACACCACCGGTCTGTCCCCTGCATGTAAAGTCTGGGTGGCATAAGGAAGGTACTTGTCTGTCAGACACACCTGGGAACAGGCCATTGGCCAGAGTAGGCGTGGCCACTGCAAGCCTGGGAAGATTCTATATTTAATCTCCTAAACAAAGGAGTGTGCCCTCTTGATTCTATTGGGATTCCTGCTGCAGGGGGCGTGCTCTCCTGGCTCTCCTGCATTCGCCCATATGGCCCATGGCCATGTGAACCCACACAATGGATCGATGGACTGTAACAAGCCTAATGCTGTGCTGGACCCTGTTCCACCACTGAATGGAAACTGTGGACACTGGCTTTGCTTCCAGCTCTACTGAAGCCCCAGTTGCACACCTTCCAGAACTGGATTAAGGGAAATGGGGCTTTGGAAACCATGTAATTCCACAAAAATAACTTTTCACCACACATCTCATTCTCCTGTGGGCCTCTGGAAATGCCTATTCTAGTGGTACCCCAGGAATTCCCCCCCCCCCCCAGCAACAGAAACAGCATTTATCTTATTACAGCGTAAACTATGTATATCTATTTTTAAATTATAAAAATGTATTGTATTAATATGAATACATTTAAAGGAATGAAATAAAAAGAAAACATTTTAAGAGTAAGTTTTAATTTGTCAAAATTATAAAAAAGTGTTTTGCTCTCAAAATATAGTGATCTGTCATGTTTTGAATGCTTAATTTTCATTATTTTTCTTTTCTTTTACATTTTTATAGATTTCAGATAGAAAGGAGAGAGATAGAAACATCAATAATGAGAGAGAATCATTGATTGGCTGCCTCCTGCACGCCCTCCCATTGTGGATCGAGCCTGAGACTCAGGCATGTGCCCTGTACTACCGTGTTTCCCCGAAAATAAGACATCCTCTGAAAATAAGACCTAGCGCATGGAAAGATAAGACATCCCCTGAAAATAAGACCTAGCGCAACTTTGGGAGAAAAAATTAATATAAGACACTCTTATTTTCGGGAAAACAGGGTAGGAATCCAACCATGACCTCCTGGTTCATAGGTCAACACTCAACCACTGAGCCACTGCTGCAGAGCAACAACATATTACTTCGAAAGTTTGCTTTCACTACTTCAAATAATGGAGAAGGGGATTTAATATTAAAATGTTTGCAAAGTGCAGGATTAAACAAATTCCTAAAGGTTTCCAACATTAATCCAGTCAAACTTTGTTTCTCGGCCGACTCCCATTTCAATCAATTTTGTTCTCAACTAAGTTTTCACAGGAAAAAATGCCTCTGCTGTCAATCCAAACTTTGGTTTTTAAACGGACAACCCCTCCCAGCTGACACCTCAGCAAGACAAAAGCCTCTCTCAGGCAACAAAGGAGAGAATGCTTTTTGTTGCTGGCAAAATCAATGAATAGTATAATTTTAAAACATAAAGTGGTCGTCAAGAGTGCTAATGGTGCTAAGGGTGTGAAAGAAACAATGATTATAGACAATTGACAATGTAAAAAAACTGTTGATTTTGATAAATGAAAAGCAGTTAGCCAGTGACAGCCATTTTGGAGGCAGTGATACATGAACAAGCAAAGATGCTGCATACTGACCTAAAAGACATCCCTGGACTGAATGATTAGTTTAAGGCTAGTGAGGGGTATTGCAAAAAATTTAAGAAAAGAAGTATTTATGTATAGATTAAACAGTTCCTTTGACATGTACTGTACATAAGAAAGGTTAAAACAAGGAATCAAGGGGGTCTGGAACAGATTAATTCCATTTACATTATTTCTAATGGAGAAAAATGGTTCCATCTTCAAACAAATCGCTTCTTTCACAGCCTTCCAGATAAATTAAGTTTGAGAACTGAGGTTCCACAGTATATTAAATACTGTGTCAGTTTTGAAGAGGGGAGGATATAATCAGAATCTACAAGTTCCTTTAACAGAGAATCCTTTTTACACAACCTTTTCCCCCCAAAGAGGTTCAAACAAAATTAGTGTTTCAAAAATCTTACTTTGGAAAATGTCCTACATGAAGTGGTTCAAGGTTCATAAACTTAGTGAAAATTTAAAACAAAGGAAAGGCCACCAGGGAAGAAACCTGACCGGTCATATCCTAGTAAGGGGAGGGTTTTCAGGGTCCTGCTTTCAGGAAAGAAGTAAATTAAGATATAAGGCTAATTATATAATTCTTTTGTTTTTAAACCCTCACCCAAGGATATTTTTTCCATTGATTTTTTTTTTTTTTTTTTTTGAGAGAGAGTGGAAGGGAAGGGTGAGAGGGGGCGGGGGAGAGAAATATTGATGTGAGACATATCGATAAGTAGTCTTCTGCATGCTCTGAACTGGGGGCCAGGGATTGAACCTGCAAGGGAGATATGTGTCCTTAACTGGGAATTGAACCAGTGACCCTTTGTTCCATAGGCTGACACTCTAACCACTGTGAAACCGCTAGGCTGTATATTTCCTTTTAACTCGATAAATGTTTTCTGAATGATAAGTATGTAGGTATTATATGCCGGATAGTTCATGAACTAAAGAGGTAAATTTAAATGTAATGCTTAGAATAGCTTCATGTACAAAGTGGGAATTTCAATACTGGGAGATTATATATATGGATGGAAAATTTCTAGGGGTAAATGCAAGGTGGTTTCTTTCTGATCAAATGCAGAGATATACTTTTAGAAATACATATACCATTTTTCACCCCCCCTTTTATTTTTTTAATAAGTTTTCACTGATTTCAGAGAGAAGAATAGAAACATCAATAATGAGAGAGAATCACTGATCAGTTGCCTCCTGCACGACCCCAGGCATGTGCCCTGACTTGGAATGGAACCGTGACCTCCTGGTTCATGGGTCAATGCTCTACCACTGAGCTGGACCCTCTTTTATTTTTTGCACTCATTTGTTTCCTTATTTTTATCCTGGAAATGTATTCTAAGAACCTCAACTGTTAAAGTACTGGGATTCATGTTTATATAGCTCTACCTGGAAAAACTTGGAAAACATTTCAACATTATATTGAGTTTAACATTTTTCATTAATGTCTTAATTATACAACCTCTAAGTTATTCTTATTGAACTATGTTGATGTTTCACAATCTTTTAAAAAAATCAATGTCTTTTTTGTTAACAACAATACAAGTTTTATACTTTTCCTATAGCTGATATTATGCTCTAATACTGAATATGTTTTTAAAAGCTATGAAGGTACCTCCATCCATTCTGATACACTTCCATGGAAAAATTAATAAACATCCAAATAATGCAATGTGGCAAATAATAGTCAATCTTTGTTTATGTGTAAACAAAATCTTAATGAACTGAAAGGTCACTTAATATTAAAAAGCCTTTAAAGTGGATGTTACAGATTTATATCCTAATAAGGAGTTCAGAATGTATTTGTATTTTATTAGTAAAAATAAATAAGCAAATGTTAAAACATGCTAAAAATACAACATTTGGAACCTATCTTCTATACTTGCCAGGTAAGTTATAGTGCCAATGTCACTAAGAATATGAACTAGAGGAAGATCAGAGTTTTGACAGTAGCAAAGTGCCAGCTTTGACTAACCTAAGAGATTTTTCTTTTGCATCAGAAATTATCGTCTGTAGCTGTATAATAAGACCGACTTTTGTAGTGGAATTTAGAAAAAAAAGAAAAAAAAAGGTTTTTAGAAATGTGGACTCACTAGTTCAAAGGAAATAGAGATATATACCCTACTGGGTCTGAAAAGGCACAACCAGAGACTGAAAGAAACAATAGCTCCTTGAAGACAGGAATTTTATATATTTGGTTCAGCAGAAGTAGGTATCTGAGGCACAAGCAGGCACTTAAAAAACATCTGCTGTTGCTGAAACCGGTTTGGCTCAATGGATAGAGCGTCTGTCTGTGGACTCAAGGGTCCAGGTTTGATTCCAGTCAAGGGCATGTACATTGGTTGCGGGCACATTCCCAGTGGGGAGTGTATAGGAGGCAGCTGGTCGATGTTTCTCATTGATGTTTCTAGCTCTCTATCCCTCTCCCTTTCTCTCTGTAAAAAAATCAATAAAATATATTAAAAACAAAACAAAAAACAACAACATCTGTTGTTGAGAGAAGACAATCTATATCTATCTATACTAATAAAACCCTAGGTGGCCCTCATGCCCTTACGTCACCACAAGATGGCCGCCCCCACATTGTCACAGATGGCCGCCCCCATGTCGTCACAAGATGGCTGCCCCCACATTGTCACAAGATGGCCGGCAGGGGAGGGCAATTGTGGCGATCAGACAAGCAGGAGAGGGCAGTTGGGATGGACCAGGCCTGCAAGGGAGGGCAGTTGGGGGTGATCAGGCCTGTAGGGAAGGGCAGTTAGGGGAGACCAAGCCAGCAGAGGAAGGAAGTTGGGGGCAACCAGGCCTGCAGGGAAGGGCAGTTGGGAGGGACAAGGCCTGCAGGAAAGGGTAGTTGGGGGCAACCATGCCTGTAGGGGAGGGCAGTTGGGGGGACCAGGCCCACAGAAGAGGGGGTTAGGGGCAATTGGGCCAGTAGGGGAGCAGTTAGGCGTCGATCAGGCTGGCACGAGAGTGGTTAGGGGGTGATCAGGCTGGCTGGCAGAAACAGTTAGGGGCAATCAGGCAGGCGAGTGATTAGGAGCCAGCAGTCCTGGATTGTGAGAGGGATTGGGCCACTGGGATTGGGCCTAAACAGGCAGTCAAACATCCCTTGGGGGGTCCCTGATTGGAGATGGTGCAGGCTGGGCTGAGGGACAAGCCTCCCCCCCCCCCCCACACACACATGGATTTTGTGCATTGAGCCTCTAGTGTGTGTGTGTGTATGTGTGTGTGTGTGTGTGTGTGTGTGTGTGTGTGTGTATGGCTAATGTGCAAAGTGTCCCCTTGGGAAGTTTGATCTCTCACTATGACATGTGCTGACCACCAGGGGGTGGTGTGGAACGAAGGAAGGCCCTGCACAGGAGCCAGCATCTGGGGAAGGAAGGCCCGGCTGGCAGCTGGAAGTTTCCGATCACTGGCCAGGCCGAGGGACCCTACCTGTGCGCTGGGCCTCTAGTTCTTAGATAACTATGGTAGGATAATGTCATGGCTAGGTACTAATACCCTTCCATAGTTTTCTACTTTTCCCATTGTAATAGGCAGTTACACAGACATGAGCAGAGCAAGGATGATGGACCATGCACCGGGAGTCACCAGGGCAGAAAGCCCTCAGTGTCTAGCAACAGGCTGAAAATAAGGATCTGAGAAAATAAGGATCTCACCCCCACACTAATCTTTCTCCCTCAGCATATCGCTGGTCATGTGGTTTGGCCTCCCAACCTTTCACACTACTGGTCACATGATTTAGACCTCTGGACTTGTCTCTCAAAAGATAACATGTAGGCCTCAATTATATTTCAGTTCCAGGCTCAGAAAAGCACCAAAACCAGACAAGTGACACTGGGGC
Organism: Pipistrellus hanaki; assembly: GCF_964339955.1. Classification (NCBI taxonomy): domain Eukaryota; kingdom Metazoa; phylum Chordata; class Mammalia; order Chiroptera; family Vespertilionidae; genus Pipistrellus; species Pipistrellus hanaki. The sequence goes on along the minus strand of NC_140505.1, from coordinate 77,104,569 downwards.
TGCCTCAGGGCCAACTGCATTGACTAATGACCCCCACCTTGGTGTGAACTAATCAATGTAGACTATGACCCTGAGAGAGCACACATAGCTGATGAAATTCTAATGAAACCCTCCTCAAAGACCTCCCTTAAGATTTCTGCCTACGAGAGAAAGATAAATACTCTCAGAGCAAGCTCTGGAAAGGACACCTGTGCCGTTCCCTTCCCCTTCTCTTTCCCTCTAAGGCAGCGGTCGCCAACTAGGGGTTCTCAAACCACTGATGGTCTGCGAGGTCCAAAAGATTGGTTGGCGACTGCTGCTCTAAGGGACCCCACAAGATTTACAACCAGGGGAGTAATGGGCAGCGAGCGGCAGCTCGTCCCGGGCTAACCCCCGACCCTGTCTCTAAGGTCCCCCTCTCTCTGACTTCCCAGTGAGCCAAAGCGGCCCAGCCTAGGCTCTCCTGTTACTTCTTCTGTGCTCTTCCTTGTTACACTGCCCTAAGTGTGTTTTGCTGTGGCCATTACATGTTGCTTCCTTTGCTGCACTTTGTCTCTTGATTAAAATCTTTCCTTCAAGAAGACAAGAACAGCAGCACCATCCCAACGCTGATGAAAAGTATTACTGCCCACTGTAACAATTCAAACAATATGTACTCACTGTGACAATTCAAAAAACGTTTATAAAGGGACAGCCCTAGCTGGTTTGGCTCAGTAGACACAACATCGGCCTGCAGACTGAAAGATCCTGGGTTTGACTCCAGTTAAGGGCACATGCCTGGATTGCGGGCTCGATCCCCAGTAGTGAGTATGCAGGAAGCAGCCGATCAATGATTCTCTCTCATCACAGATGTTTCTATCTCTCTATCCCTATTCCTTTCTCTCTGGAATCAATACACACACACACACACACACACACACACACACACACACACACATACACTAGAGGCCCATTGCAGGAAGATTCCTGAAATAGGGATTCCTGCTGTGGTCACTGCCCCGCCTGTTTCCCTCCCTTCTCCCCGAGGCCGCCTGCTTCCTTCCCTTCCCCCTTGCCCTGTTAGCTTGTTTCTCCGCAGCTTCGCTCCCTTCTGCAGTACTTGGCTTCTTTCTATGCTGTGTTCAGTCTTTGATCTGGCCTGGATATGCAAATTAACTATCACATTGATTGGGTTAATTTGCATACTTGCCCTGATTGGCTGGTGGGCGTGGCTTGTAGGTGTAGTGAAGGTATGGTCAATTTGCATGTTTCACTTTTATTAGATAGGATGTATATATTAGAATAAAGACACTCTACTTCTTTTATCAAAAATTAATGAGTGTTAAAGTATTTAATCTACATTTTTAAACATTTGTCTCAATCTTTTCCTATCTTAAAGAATAGAGATAAACACTACTGCATATACATCTTTGGGCACTTGTCTTCCTGACCAAACTTCTCTTCAGAAAAATTACATCTCTTTACAGCTTATGGAAAGTGATGTCTTTCTTGTCCTCACTGTGAAAAACATACAGGAGTGGAAACTGTATACAGAAGTTTGGCCCATAATTGGAAAAAAAAAAGCATAGTTAGGGGCTATAGTAGCAGCACACTAATAAAGAAAGGCAGACAATTAAGACCTATAATATTTTACACTTCTGTATTTCCACTTGGCTTCAGAAAATTGCATGTATTCCCATCTAGGAATAGACAAGATAAAAATAGAAGAGGGTAAAAAAATTAGACTTTTATCTACCTGTCTCAACAGAAAATAGAAAACTACATCTCTTGGATAATTCGACAATTTTGTCTCCACTTATCTTGCCTGTCCTCTTCTTTAGTTTAATTTTTTCCCTAAAGCATAACCAGAGGCAGTTAAAGCCTGCTTGGATGTAACTGAATTTTGACTTGCTTTATTTAATCTACACAGTGTAGCAATTTTTAAAATTTGGATGTCTTTAAAAGGGCACGTGCACTCCAGTTCATCACAGTCCTCAGGATTTTACCTTCTTACATTTCAGCATTCTGTTTACTGAGGATGCCGGCCTGACATTTGCCACCTCATCTAAAATAACTGTAAGAAATTCAACTATCATAAAGTAGTGGTTTAAAAACTAAAAAACAAAACAAAACAAAAACAACCCACAAAAATTAAATAAAAACAAAATAAAAAACAAAGCCAGTCTTAGTCTATTTCATCTTAAACTCAGTATTAAGGAGATATTAGTCAACAAAGCACAACACAAGCTATCAACTGTTCATTGCTACTTGACTTAACTTAGGCTTCATTTTATTTTCAAAGAATCATCACATTTTTCCTTACATAATAGGTACTTCAAGACGCAAAACCCTTAGTTCTGGTAGCATTGCTAATGACCTGCAGCAACATAGTACACTGGTTAAGAATAAACACCTATACCAGGCTGCCTGGATTCAATACCTGGATCAGCTATGTGATCTCAAGTAAGCTAACCTGGGTGTCTCTCACGTATTTCATCTGTAAAATGAGGATTATACCCATAGTTACTTCATAGGGTAGGTATGATGATTAAATGAACAGTACCTAGCACAAAGTAGATTTATGTATACAACTAGAAGCTCAATGCACAAAATACAGGGGTGGGGGTGTCCCTTCAGACCAGCATGCACCCTTTCCAATCCAGGACCCCTCGGGGGATGTCTGACTGCCAGTTTAGGCCTGATCCCCAAACCGGCAGTCAGACATCCTCTCACAATCCTGGACCAATGGATCCTAATCGCTCATCTGCCTGCCCGCCTGCCTGGGCACCCTAACTCCCTCTCCCCACCAGCCTGATCACCCCTAGCCGCCCCCCCCCCCACCTGCCTGGTGGCCCCTAACTGCCACCCCCTGCAGGCCTGATCACCTCTAACTGCCCCCTCCCCCCCCCCGCCAGCCAGGTGGCCCCCAACTGCCCCCTCCCTGCCAGCCTGGCTGCTCCTAACTGCACTCCCCTCCACCAGCCTGGTCACCCCTTACTGCACTCCTGCCAGCCTAGTCACTCCTCACTGCCCTTCCTGCCAGCCTAATTGCCCCCAAATATCCCCTCCCCCTTGCTGGCCTTGTCTCCCCTCACAGCCCCCCCCCCCCCCCCCCAGCCTAGTCACCCCATGCAGCCTGCTGCTCAGTAGTTTGGTTGTTCCTCAGTACCCCCCTGCTGGCCTGGTTGTAGGCAGCCATCTTGAGCGGGTGTGATGGTCAATTTGCATATTACCTCTTTATTATATAGGATATATGTGTGTATTATATATTGTAGAATACAATATATATAGTATATATGATATGCTTCAATTAAAAAAAAAGGTTTAAAATGTAAGGGCAGCCCTGGCCAGTACTGCTCTATGGTTAGAGCCTTGGCCCTCACACTGAAGGATTGCAGGTTTGATCCCCACCACCAGTTGGGGCACATGCAGGAAGCAACCAGTTGATGAGTCTCTCTCACATCTGATGTTTCTTTCTCTCCCTCTTCCCCTCTCCCCTCCCTTTCACTCTCTCTGAAAACAAATAAGAAAAATATCCTCAGGGGAGGATTAAGAACAAAGAACCCCACAGAAAACAAAGCTTGTGAACATAAGGGCAGTCCTCACTTTGCATAGTCCTGTGAGACCGTAAAAATGCCTGTGCAAGCTGAAACTGCAAAGTAATTTTAATAATAAATGGGAAAAATTACCATTGTTTCATGACCTTTAAATTTTTTTTGTCAAAACATTAAAAACTCTGTTAAAAATATGAAAAATGAAAAAAGTAAAATTATTATTTATTAGGGATACCATAATTTAAAACATTAGAAACACTAAAAAAATTAAGTGTTTTATTTCTTTGAAAAACTTACAAGAGTAGTTTAAACAGTATAACTTAGGAATCAGAGAGAACATCTTTTCTAAGCTTGGCAAACTGTCACATCCCTTTCTAGGTCTGGATAACTCAAGCACATGATAGCATGGTCTATGATACAGAAAAGGTATAACATAATGAAGACAGACTTACATTGTATTGATGATTGGCAACAGGTTTGTAATTGGTTGTCACAACTTTGTCCAGTTGTTGTGATAGCCGTACAGGTTTAGAAGATTCTTCTATTTGCAATCTGAAAAATAAAAGGCACTATTAACAAATCCCCTTGTTTATTATTATTAGAGTGAAACCTGAAGAGTTAGTCCTATAATTCTTCTTCCTCAAGAACTAATATTAATACATAAAAAGTAACTTCAGAAGACATACCAACCTTAATATAATACTTCAAAAACACACTGAATGTATGACTATAATGTAGAAACCAGACCATAAGCTAAACATACAAGCTCATTGTGATTCTATAACTTCCTTCTAACCATATACTAATAGTCAAAAGATAATACACTGCCACTCAGGGTCTAGTGGCTGCTTTATTAGACAATACAGACATAGAATATTTCCATCATCAAAGCAATTATTATTAGACTGCACTAATCTATTTTAGGACTCCTCTAAATTAAAACATAATTCAAAATATCACCTTTAAAAAAAAATCCTCACCTGAGGATAATTTTTTCATAGATTTTTTTTTTTTTTTTTTTTTTTTTTTTTTAAGAGAAAGGAAGGGGGTTAGGGAAGACAGAGAGAGAAACATTGATGTGAGAAAGACACATTGATTGGCTGCGCCCCTGCACACACCCCAACTAGGGCCAGGGATCAAACCTGCAACCCTTTGGTGTGTGGGTCAATGTTCTGACCACTGAACTATACCAGCCACGGCTCAAAATACCACTTTTGAAAAAAAATAAAAAAGCCAAAAATATACATGACTGTGTACAACATATTATAAAGCATAATACTTGACCAGTATATGTATATATTCAAGTAGCAATCTTAGGTAATTTTGTTTTGGACTAAATGTTATATTTCATGACTCACATTTTACCATTTACCCTTATTTTAAAAATTATATGAATTCATTTTTTATATCAGCACAGTAATCTAAAAAAATGTTTTAAGGGGAAAAAAGTAGTTTTTCATAGTGACTATTTTTAAACAACAAAATGTATCATTGAACCTTTAGAATTCTCATCAGTAAGATCAGAATAAAAGAATATATTTAAAGCACTACAAGGAAAACAATTGCCAACCACATCTAACTAAATTATAATTGAAGAGTACCTGGTAAGAGTGAAATAAAAGAACTTTTGAACAAAAAATAAGTCTATCATTGATAGGTCCCCACTGAGAGAACTAATCAAGACCTTTTTCAGTAAGAAGAAAAATGAACTCAAAAGAAACTAGTGGGATGCAATGGTCATAGCAAAGAAATTGAGAACCATGATAGAAAGTTGCCCACTCAATAAACAAAAAAAGGTGTTTTGTTGTTTTTTATTAAGAAAATAAAGTGCATGAAAGGTAGAAAGGAAGAAATCAGAATTAATGTATTTCTGTCTCTTTTGTTTTACAAATCCTCACCCAAGGATATTTTTTCCATTGATTTTTTGAGAGAAGATCAATGTGAGAGAGGCTCATCCATTGGTTGCCTCTGCCTTACTGGGGATGGGAGATCAAACTCTGCAACCCAGGCACATGTCCTTGACCAGGAATCAAAGCCATAATCCAGGGGTCCTCAAACTTTTTAAAGTGGGGGCCAGATCACGGTCCCTAAGAGAGCTGGAGGGCCGGACTATATGAACTACGAATTCCTACTGTAACACCTCGGCTGCGCTCACTGCCCAAAAAACCTGGCGGGCCGGATCAGACTCCTCTGCGGGCCGCATGTGGCCCGCGGGCCGTAGTTTGAAGACCCCTGCTTGAATCTTTTGTTCTCTACAGGCCATCTCTCTAACTACTGAGTAAACCCACCAAGGCAGAATTAATTCATTTTAAGATTTCTATGTTTTCTAAATTTTCTGCAATGAGCATCTATTACATTTATAATCAGAAAGAAGTATATTTTCTTAAAGAAAAAAATAATTTCTTGGAAGGTTAGTTCAAAAACATAAGACATTTGTCACTGGAAAGCAATGCATGTTCAAGGATCCAAGATGACAATGGAGAGGAAATTCAGACACTGATACGTACAGAGGAGACACAATGTAAAGACACAGAGAAGATGATTGTCCACAAGACAAGGAGAGGGGCCTGGAGCAGAACCTTCCTCCTGGCCCTCAGAAGGCACCAATCTTGCAGACTCTAGTCTCAAATCCAGAACTGTGTGAAAATAAATTCCTGTTGCTTAAGCCTAAATAAATGAAAGCAACACATTTAACATCATATATTATTTTAGTTGAGTGGGACGTTAAATTCTTTGGCTCATTAGAATAGAAACTAAAAATAATTTTCATTTAAAATTCCTACCAAAGCACAACTTGCAGTTCTAATAATTATTAGAGGCCTGATGCATGAAATACATGCATGGTGGGCGAGGGTGAGGGGTGTCCCTCAGCCCAGCCTTCACCCTCTCCAATCTGGGACCCCTTGAGGGATGTTCGACTGCCTGTTTACGGGGATTGAGCCATGGGGGTGTAGCTCCCCACTGGGGTGTCTGGCCAGCCTGGGTGAGGGGTTGATGGATGTTTGAAGGCTGGCTATATCCTCTGGTGACCCAAGCTCCCAGTCCCTCCTTTTTTTAATTTTATTTATTTCACTTTACTTTCAGCGCCTCCTTGAGCAGACGCCAGGGCTGGCTGGAAGCAGGTGTCTGAGATTTATTTATCTTCTATAATTGAAACTTTGTAGCCTTGAATAGAGGCCAGGGCCAGCCAAGGTGGGAGGGAAGCTTAGCTTCTTCCATCGCCGGGGGCAACCCAAGCCTCCTACTCAACTCACTTTTTTAATTTTGAAAACTATACTAAGAAATACTATTAAGTTTTGTTTTTATAACAAATCCAAATTCAGTATAGTAATTTCTGCATTGAAAAATATTTTCATTCTTCTAATTACTTATAAATCCTTCCCTAATCTTTAAATATATAAAATGATTATTTTTATAAAGTGTAAGAGAAGTACTCTGGAAATGTCTATAGAAATTGTTTATATAACTATAAACCAAATTTTACTTTGCTTTTCATGTGACAAATACATTTTCTTGAACCACGAAGAAAGCACTACCTAGAGGTCTACAAGGGAGACAGATGTCCACCCAAGGATGGACTCTGACTTACAATCCTTCAATGGCCCATTAACTGTTCTTAGATAAACCACAAGCTTCTTCAGCATGACCTCACGTCCCTCTGGGTTCTAGTACTTGCTTATCTCCCACATTGCATCAGGCTACAGTTTGTGCCATGACCAGATTTTAGAAGGAGCCTCCTCCTGGAAATCATGCAACATGTGTTTCCCAGGTGCCTATCTCAGCGAGGCGCTAGGTCAGAGGTTGGGAATGCTGCAGTCAGGAAAAGACTTGCTCTAGTGGAAGGCCAACATTAAACAAATGCTTATCCGTAACTAATTTACTGCAGTCCTGAAGAGAGACAGGGCAGTGGTATTATGGCAAATGATTGCATGCTGGCATGACATAAAAGTTAACTTCAAGGTGTGCACTTAAGGGTGAGCTGGAGCAGGACTGAGGTCAGGGAAGAAGACTGGGTGAAAATAACTTCTCCAAGCAGATAGGATGTCTCAAAGTGACTGCGAGATAAAATCTTTAGAGGTAAAAAAGTGAAAACAAAAAGGAATGTTTACAAAGTGTTAGAACTAAGCCTACACAACTCCTTAAGAAAAAAAATATATATATAGCTAAGCGGCAGCCTTTTCCTGAATACCTTTTTGTGTTCTAATCTTGGTCCTGTCCCATAATGCACTCAGTTCACAGGGATATGCCTTCTCTAAATGGTAATCTGTTATGCTGCCACTAAATCATCTTCCCTGTTTCAATTGTTTCACTTCATGATTTAACTTTGAGATATTTAAAAAGGGAAGCATTTACCAGCTCCTTCCATCCACATTAAATGATTGTTACCATTGTTTCACAATTTGAAAATTCCTTAGGGTCTCTTTTTGTTTAGGTGTCTTTATAAATGGTAGCTTATTCTTGTCATACTCTTATACTTGAATTTATCTGAAGAATTTATTTGCAGCCACTGCATCCTGATTTCAGTTCATGTGGAACACTTTCAATTCTAATGTAACAGTTCTATAAACCAATGCCATCATCCAAAGAGTGAAATGCCATGTTATCCTCAAAGTATTCATTAATCTTTAAAACATATAAAGAAATACACTTAACTAACATTTTAAAAATAAAAAGCTCATGTAAAAATTTAACCTTTTTATTATACATTTAAAGTTTGTTTTAATTAAAAGAGGATCTTATGATTCAAAACTTAAAAGGTTAATCTATGGATTAAAAATATGACAAATTTTTAAAGACTAAACCTTAAAATAGTTTAATTAACCCTGAATAGTTTAAAATAATTTAGCAGGGTTCTTTACTTCACACTAAATAATTCATTTAACATTATTTCATGAAGTGTCAGAACAAGTTGTAACTCTATTTCACCACTGAACAATGCACCAATTTAAACATCATTGACCTCAACCTGCCTTCAAAGTGAAAATAAGGTTCATCTGGGCTGGTACAAAATAATATAATTTGGAAATATTTGTGGTGGGCTGTATGCCTATAGGCTGGTCAGGCAGGATGGAAACAAGCTAAAAGTTTCACTATCCTGACCATTTAAAAAATGGACCTTACCTTTTTCAGAAAAATTAAGATGTGCTATTATTTTCAAGAAACAGCAACAGAGGCCCTGGCTCAGTTGGTTAGAACATCGTCCCGATATGCTAAGTTTTTGAGTTCAATCCCCATCAAAGGCACATATACTAATCAGCCAATGTGGGAAAGGATAAAGTAGAGATTAAACCTGGGAAGACTATGTTTGTGTTTTAGAAAGATTACTCAGTTAATCAACATGTGTGATGGTTTGGCAATGGACTGGAGAGGCAAGGGAGAAGAGCTTAATTAGAAGGTCATTATACATACAGGTAACAGGTGATGTGTGTGAATGAAGACAACTGCTCGCAACTAAGAAGTGCTAAACTAGAATTTTTGAGAACATATAGGTAAAATTGCATACCTAACTTAGTGCTCTGTATATAACATCTGTGTTAGAGCACTAGTTAAGTATACAATTTTACCTATATGTTCCCAAAAATTCTAGTTTAGCACTTCTTAGTTGGGATTCAGGAATCTGTGTTTTAACAACTCCACCAGGTGATTCTCATCATGAGAGAAGGTTGGGAAACACTGGCTCAGGGGGATAGACAAGAGACTGTCTCTGAAGGTGCTGATAATCGATAGGAAAAACGTGGTAAAATAAAGGATAGTTGTTGAAAAAAAGGAATCAACCAATACATACAAAAATAAGTGGAAGAACAAATTGATATTTCTCTCTTTCTAATCAATAAGTAAATTAAAAAATGCAAAAAAAGGATCAGTAACAGAAAAATAATATTCTGTGATTATTTAGATTCAGTCAGGCCGGTTTGACCTTTGTTTTATAAACCATTCAAAACACACACTTGGCACTAATTACTACTACCACGTCAGGACAATACTAGAGCCCAGCGCACGATTAAATCCTGCAGGTAGGGTCCCTAGAGCTAGCCTCCTGCCATCAGGGCCATTTCCTGCCTATTCACCAGTCCCCAGGCCCAATGCCGCCTCCACTGCTGGGCGGCCAGGCAGCTGGGATCACCAGCTCATCCTCAGCTGCTGGGCTCAGGTTTGCGGGAAAGCGGTGCCGCTGCTGCTGCTGGGGCTTGAGGCACTGACAGAGACTGCGGGGCATGCCTGCAACCTACGGGTCCAGGTATGAGCGGCTCCGAGTGGCCGGCCTGGTACACCTCAGGGAGGTGAAGTTGCTAGCGCCTGCTTTCCCACAGGCCTGCTCAGAGCAGCCGGGGATGAGCTGGTGATCCCAACAGCCTGACAGCCAGCCTGATCCTCTCACCACCCACCCTGATTTTCCCGTTCACCATCGATCCATCGGAGCCTCTGGGCCAGGGTGAGGGACCAAGAGGTCAGCAGTTTACCCACTTGTCAGTCTCGCCCTGCCTCTGCTCGTGGGGGTTGGGGGGAGGGACCAGGAAGTGGTTAATGCCACCTCAAGACAACTGGTCATTTGGTCATTTTGGTCGTGATGCCTCTTGGCCTTTTATTATTATGACACTTCCATATTCTTAGAAGGCTAGGACTCACTGAATTACTGGTCTTTCTAGAATTATTATTTAAGAGTTTTATCTCTTCTCAATAAAGAAAAAGCTCAAGGACTATATAACTAAAGCTTTCTGAAACACTAATAAAATTACAACTATTATATTACAAATAATAACAGACATTTAAAGAGCACTTACTATGTACTGGAAACTTAAAAAAGTTTTACTACCATCTCAATCTTACTCTTTCCTCATATCTATATACATAAAAGCCTAAGTAGGAGGAATCCAAGATGGCTGCTCGGGTAGGCAACTAGCCGCAGCCGCACACAACAATTTCAATAAAATACAACTAAAATATAAAATTGACATTACCCAGAACTACAGGAAAGTCGACTGACTGGAAATCCTACAAGAAGCAAGGAGAAAACCAGAAGGAAGCGCGGAGGAGCTGTAAAAGCCTAAGGTACGGAGACACGCGGCGAGCGCGGAGAGGACGGAGCCGGAGAGGAGGGAGGCTGAGTGCCTGGCTGGCGTTCCCAAGCGGGAAGCAGAGAAAAGCTCCGATTGTGCTGGGCCCAGCTCCAACTGCTCTGAACCCCAATTCTAGGCCAGACCTTGGGGACCCAGGCTCACCCTTAGGGAGCTGGGCTGTAAGGCGGAACTCCAGGGAACGGCGAGAGGAGGTCCCGGAGGCGCACACAGTGCACGCAGAGAAGGGCCGGCCGGCTGTGCCGCGGGATTGCCCTGACGGGAAGGAGACAGGGGCTCCAGACTGCTCTGAACGCCACCTCCAACTCCACTTCCAACTGAACTGAACCCCAATACCGGACTCATTGGGGGAGAGCATAGACAGTTTGGCAGCAGGCGAAAATCGAGGGCACCTTTCTCTCAGAGGCCTTGCAACAAGTACTGAAGGACCCTGAGTCTCAGGAGTCGCATAGGGCGGGGCTGACGGAAGCCAAGGCTGTAGGCTCCACCCTGAAACCCTGCCCCATCAGGAAAGCTGCCTGTGAAAATGCCTAAACCAAATAGATCACAAACGAAAGAAATGGAGAACAAAAAGCGACTGGATATAGAGTTCAAAACCATACTTATAAGGTTTTTCAAGAGTCTCCTAGAAAAGGCCGATAAAATAAATGAGACCTATGAGGATATGAAAAGGGATCAACAAGAAATGATAAGGGATCAACAAGAAATAAAGAATACATTGTCTGAAATAAAAAATATTTTAAAGAGTCCTAAAAACAGAATAGAAGATCGCAAGAATCAAGTCAAAGATTTGGAACATAAAGAGCCAGAAGACACTCCTCTGCAGAAGCTAGAAGGCAAGAGAATCCAGAAAATTGAAGATGATGTAAGAAACCTCTGGGACAACTTCAAACGATCCAACATCAGAATTATGGGGGTCCCAGAAGATGAAAGAGAGCAAGATATCGAAAACATACTGAAAGAAATAGTGACAGAAAACTTCCCCCACCTGGTGAAAGAATTGGTCTTACAAGTCCAGGAAGCACCCAGAACTCCAAATAAAAGGAATCCAAAGAGGACCACACCAAGACAAATCATAATTAAGATTCCAAGAGCAAAAGACAAAGAGAGAATATTAAAAGCAGCAAGAGCTAAGCAGGTAGTTACCTATAAAGGAACACCTATACGATTGTCAGATGATTTCTCAACAGAAACCATGCATGCCAGACGGGAATGGCAAGAAATATTCAAGGTGATGAATAGTAAGAACCTACAGCCAAAGATAAGCTATCCAGCAAAGCTATCACTCAGATTCGAAGGTCAGATAAAGAGCTTCACTAATAAAAAAAAGCTAAAGGAGTTCATCACCACCAAACCAGAATTATATGAATTGCTGAAGGGGGTTCTTTCAGAAGAGAAAGTAAATAAAGATAAAAATTATGAACAACAAATACGTAACTATCAACAAGTGAATCTAAAAACCAAGGAAACTAAAAAAAAAAAAATCTGAGGAACAATATTAACTGTTGAATATAATAGAATCAGAGGTATGGAAGGGGAGTGAACTGATGATTCTTAGGGAAAAGGGGAGAGGGAGATGTGGGAAGAGACTGAACATAAATTGTGCACCTATGGATGAGGACAATGGGGGGTGGGGAAAGGACAGAGGGTGGGCTGAGAAGGGGGGGGGAAGGAACATTTGTAATAATATGAACAATAAAAATTTATTAAAAAAAAAAATAAAAGCCTAAGTAACAGTTACAACTGAATGGCCAGTTGCTGTGATGTGTAATGACCACCAGGGGGCAGACACTCAATGCAGGCGCTACCCCCTCGTGGTCAGTGCGCTCCTACAGCCAATCTCTGGTCGGCCAGATAGGGGCTGGGCAAGAGGAGTCCTGATTGGCCCCTATTGCTGCGAGGCCGAGGGACCCCATCCGTGCACAAATTTGTGCACCAGGCCTCTAGGTAAGCAATAACAGAACTGGAACTCAGGTCTTTGTTGTATACTTCAAAGTTCACGCAGTTAATCTATACAGTCCCTAAAAGTATACAGTTCCTTCTGTGCAATCTCCTAAAGGGCCAAAGAACAGAAATCTCTACTTAATCCAATTCTAAACACACACACACAGAAGTGTACATTCTCCTTTACAACATTGTAAAAAAAAAGAAAAAAAAGATTCCTATTTAGTCAATATCACTGGTCTTTAGGCTATAACCACAGTCCATAATCACATTTATCAAAATTACTTAAAGAGCTTCATTACATTTTATATAAGTAGACTATTTTCATGTTTAAGCAGAAAACCCTAATAATGCCTTGCTAATCTGATTATCAACTACAGAATTAAACTACAAAAACATCGAACAACAAATGTTTACATGAGCAACTGCCAATGTAGGAGTTATTTTATAATGTCAATATCATTTTTTTTTTTTTTAGCATTCATCTATCTTTGTGCTATAGCTACACTAGATTGCAATTTAACACGTTAAGTGCCCAGCCTATTTTATCTTCTGGACGGAAAGTATATAGTATCAGTCACTGGTGACTGGGCGCTTAACGTGTGAAGCTGTTCTTAAAATGACATACTTTAAAGTTTCATGGCAAAGAGAAGCAGGAACACATCAGAGCACTGAGACTATCTGTGAGAGAAAACAAATGGCCGAAGGTCAGATAACCAAAAAGGAAATTTCAGAAGAACCAGCTTGGGAGCAGATGGAAAGAAAGCTGAAAGAAAGCCCAGGTGAGGTAATAAAAGGGTGCACACTGAGCTGATTTACTGATATGAAAAGGCTCTGATGATGCCTAATTTAAAACAGTAAATTTATAGAAAGTTTCAGTATTTGGGGACTAGAAAAGGAGAGCTTCTTTGAGGAATTGTAACAGTAGTACATTTTAACTTATTAGAATGTGGATTTAATGGGTAATAAAAATTTTTAGGGCTTGCAATTGACAAGTAATCAAATTAAATCCTTATCTGCAGAGCTACTGGAAAGATTACAGATACTAAATATTAAATTACTTGAATAAGATTTTCTTACAAATATTTATTATTCACAGGCTTTATGAAAATAGCCTAGGTCCCCAGGGCCTAGAACAGGCATGTGATATAAAGTGTTAAACAAATTAGGGAGGAAAAAGACAAGAAGTTTTAGACTGTATTTAATAAGACAGGGTAAGTTGATTGTCAAATCATATGATTTACAGTGATATATGCTCACATTTAGATTTGGCATTTAAAAAAAGAGAGTGTAAAATGTATTAAGGTTTAACTTTCAGTCTGTAAGAAATATCCAATAAAGGAAAATACTCCATTATCTCCTCGCACTGTTCAATATGGTAGCTACTGGCAATATGCAACTATTTATTTATTTATGAAACATATTTTTATTGATTTCAGAGAGGAAGGGAAAGGAGAGACAGACAGAAACATCAATGATGAAAGAAAATCATTAATTGGCTGCCTCCTGCACACTCCACACTGGGGATCGAGCCCAAAACCTGGGTATGTGCCTTGACCCAGAAATGAACCATGACTTCCTAGTTAATAGGTCAAGGTTCAACCACTGAGCCATGCTGGCCAGGTTTCAATAATTTAACTTAAGTAAACTTAAATAAAACTAAAACCTCAGTTCCTCAGGTACACCAGCTAATTTTAAATGCTCAAGAGCTACATGTAGCTAGCCCCTACCATATTGGACAACACAAATAAAGAACACTTGTATTACCACAGAAGTCCTCCTGGACAAGAGAATCACAAACTCAAATGTCTACAGGGACCTGTCCATTAAAGTAGAAAGTAATAGTGAGAGAGGTAGGGGCTCTGGTGAACCGGAAATGGAGTGCATGCTCCATCCCAAGTCCTTAGCACCAGTGGATACTCAGTCACTTTTTAGGTGAAATAATTTATTAAGTACTACAGGCCCGATTCACGAAGATTCGTACAAGAATAGGCCTTCCTTTCCCTGGCTGCTGGCACTGGCTTCCCTATGGCACCCGGGACCTGGGCCTTCGCGCTGGCTACCTTCCTCCTCTTGCCTTGTCACATCAATTTGCATATTCCCTCCCTATTGGTTGTGGGCACCACCATCTTTGTTGCAGAGTTATGATCAATTTGCATATTCCATCTTTATTAGATAAGTTTTGTTTTGTTTTAAGCAAAGTAGCAGTGAAGAATTAAGAATTATTACTAAAAGTAGGAAGGTCATGACACAAGTGTGTCACAACCCCTGGCATCAAAACTATTGTTTTGTTGAAGGACCAGCAATTCCCGCCACTTCCAGTCTCACACTCCCATCCAGAGAAGAATCCATGCTCTGGCTGACAAACTCTCCTAGACTGTGCTGGGACTAAGAACTGAAAACTATTTTCTATATAATACAGAAATGTGATCTTCTTTATTTTTTGTAGAATTAGCAATTTCATTATGATTCAACCTGATAGCTCCCTCTTAATGAAAGACTTAATAATGACTTGAATTCTCTTATATGAGAACAATATTCAAATCACTAAGACCCACTGTAATGGTGACTTGCCCATGAGTGTACTGTTTGACAGAGGCAGAGAAGGAAAAAAATTCAAGATTCCTTGTCCACTGCTCTTCACCATAATTGCATCTTAAATGTAATGAAGTAATTCAGACATCTTTTCAAGTTGGTAAATACACGCTATACCAATTTTAAATATTTAAAAGTATTTAAGAAGAAATTATGTCCAAAACTATGTCCATTACAATAACTGGCAAGGTGTTCAGAAGGGGTTATACCCAGTGAAGGAATGATGATTCATACTGGACGTTTGTTAAAAACAACAGCTACCAACAAGTTTTTGGCATGTGTTGAGTAAGGAAAAAATAAATGACAGTGACAGTGTAATGAAGATTTTTATCTTTCTATTTTATGTTTCTATTTTTCTAATTACTGCCTAATTTTTTATTTTCACTGAAACAATGTAAAACTCAACTATATACATACATACATTTATATATATAAAAGCTTAAGCGACAGGAACGACCAGAACAACCGGTCCCTATGACACATACTGACCACCAGGGGGCAGATGCTCAATGCAGGAGCTGCTCCCTGGTGGTCAGTGTGCTCCCACAGCCGGAGCACTGCTCAGCTGAGACTCGTCCTGGTGGCCCACCAGCCCGTCAGCAGCCTCTCATTCCCTCAGTAGTCCGGCAGGTCCAATCTCTGGAGAACAGGCCAGGCACCGATGGACCAGCACTGCTGGCCTTCTGGAAGTCAGCCTTGAGCACCGAGCACTGCGGCCACTTCCTTTCCCTAGATGCTCTGCCAGGAAGAAAGGATATAAAAGCAGCCACCAGGTGGCTCCTGACAACCAGCGTGAAAGTCAGCAGGATGGATCCGTATCCCAGGCTGGCAAGGGTGTACCACCACTGGCCCAGACCGATTATGTCCCAGTCCCCCCACACCCCTCAGGATCCCACCTGTGCACAAATTCATGCACCGGCGTCTAGTTCAGGCTATTATATAAAAGCTCATATATGCCAAACTAAGCTATTAGAGTCAGTTGCTAAAACAGGAGAACTACAGGAAAGAGTTCACTTTAAAATAAAGATTAATTCAACAGCAATAAAGAGAATGAACCAGGGTAGAAAGAGTCTGATGTCAGAGAAAACAATAAACAAGGGATGAAGAGAAGCTACACAGTAGCAGTTGAAGGACAGAATGGTGAGTAATGTACATGTGATAATGAACTCAACAGGTTTCTGGAGACCTAATATAAGCCAGACCAAGTGTCAGGTACTGTGGGAGAAACCAAAATGAAAAAGCTACAAGCTGGTGGAGGAGTGGGTAAGAAAAACTTCTGAGGCCTCCTTATCATTTTTTGAATTTGCCACCTTCTTTTCTAGCTCTTACTCCTTTAAAAAAAAAAATCCTTACCTGAGGATATATATTTTTCCACTATTTTGTTTTTTTAAAGAAATTTGGAAGGGAGGGAGGAAGAGGTGAGAGAAACATCGATATGAGAGAGACACATTGGTCGGTTGCCTCCCAAATGCACCCCACCTTGAGCGGGGAATAGAACGGCAAACAAGGTACATGCCCTTGACCAGGAATCAAATCCATGACCCTCCGGTCCGTGGGCTGACCGCTCTGAGCAAACTGGCCAGGGCCACCCCTCCTCAGCAAAGCCATTTCTTACTACGTAGCCGATTGCTCCATTTCCCAGATACTTCACTCATTTATCTTGCAGCTCTCCCTAGAGGTTTATAATATCCCCACAGCTACCCAAAAAGTCAGTGCTGCAAGCATCATGTTGAAGTAGATCCAATATGGTAATCAATTCAGGGAGTAGTGTTAACAACTGATTTACACTCAATTTACAGTCCATAAGCAAACACTATAATAATGAGGATCTTCAATGGAAGCAAATAAAGGCAAGACTATTTGGTCGAGAATATGTTTGCATATTTTCAGAAAACAACTCCAAGACCATGTGGATTCTGGTAACAGAGAGGAATTGACAGGACTACTCCAACCATGAAGACAGAAGAGAAGCAGTCTAGAGATGGAAGTCATTGATGACACCTTACCATAATAGCAGTCAGCAGCTGTGTGTCACTGCAGGTTGCCCAGGACCAAACCAGAGAGGGTTGGATCTGCATTACCACCATTTGCCCACCATCCAGAACTGAAATATCATTGCTGACATGTACACATAAGGGACTGTTTGACATTGAAATTGAGTCTCAAAAGAACTGGTGGCCCAGACTGATTCATATGCCTTTCAGCATAACGATTATTGCTTGTCTCATTTTTTATTCTTGTATTTTCAGTAGGACATGATCTCACTCATCTAGGGAAAATGGTGAACAACATAGACTGATGAACAGGAACAGACCCAGAGGTAAGGAGCCATGGGTCAGACTGTTGGACCTCAAAGGGAGGGTGGGGATAAAAGGGAGAGATCAACTAAAGGACTTGTATGCATACATATGAGCCTAACCAGTGGTCAAGGACAATTGGGGGGTGGGGGAATGAGTGGGGTGGGGTGGGGGATTGGAATGGGAGTTTGAGGACAAATATGTGATACCTTAATCAATAAAGAAATTAATTTAAAAAAAGACTATTAGAGAGGAAACCTAACTTAAGCAAAAGTTTTGTTATGTTTTCTTAAAAGTTTTATTAAATATAATTAACTGAGGATAAAGTATACAATGTGATAAATTTTCACATATGTACGGTATATACCCATGAAACCCTGCTTTATTTGGTTTTAGAAAAATGGTTTTAGAAAAATTTATCTTACCTGTCTAGTCTTCATGTAAATTTTAGAACAGTATTTTTTTTTAATTCAAAATACTCCATTCCAAATTTCTCTAAAAAAAAAAAAAAAAGTAGCGGAAAAATATACACCCTAGCCTTACACCCTAGGTGCCTCTGAATTGTTTTCCCTGTGGAGAAATCAATAAACCCAAACTGAATATTCATAATTTTAAGTTATTCTCTATCTTTAATATATAATTTCAGAAACTTAAGGACACAGAAATTTTATTTTACATTTTTCACAGAATGATAACTATGAATATGTAAATATATACAAGCACACACACACACACACACACACATTTATATCAAATTGCTGCCAGGGAAATCATGTTCTTTCATGGGACCACAAGAAAAGCTTCTACAGACCCTTGCATGGGAGACTGCGGTATAGCAAGATTTACTGGGATGGAAGTTGAACGCTGTCCCTTTGTCTCACACACCTTGGAAAAATTTCCATCTTGTCTTTACTAAGGCCCAAACAAAGGCCAGTGTCCAGAGTTTCTAATTCATATTAAAACTTAGTCCTCTGGAGTCCGCGTGTTCTGCTGTGGGCCCCCCGTGGCCACTAGCCCTATATGGCTTTGTGTGTCACTGGGTGAGGGAGAAAGGCTTTGTTCTCTGGGGTTATATTATTATGGGTTTGGGAAGGAACAGGAACTTTTTCAAAATAACCAATTAACTTCCCGAGCTCTAATGGGTCCACCCCCTAACAAATCCATTCTTTTCACAGACTAGACTGAGAAGCTTCTATGGTAGCCATGTCGGCACTCCCATTACACATGCCTCATAGAAACTCAGGGGTTCCCTGGGGGAGTATATAAAGTTGTAATTTCCTAGTGAAGCAAGCAGGCTCATGCTCCCCTGTTGATTATGCTTTTAATAATGTCTGAGTCTCTTTGCTTTCTTCCTTTATTACTACCTAACTACTACACTAACAAAACTCTTCTAAATTTCACATGCTAATGAAACATTTTAAAAGTCAGTATACACTTTCAAGCAATATACTTAAAAAAAAAAAAAAGAGAGAGAGAAACAACTAAACAATGACAAGCTAGAAATAGTGCAAATGTACAAAAGTAGCTTTCCTATATTCCGGCTATATAAGTAATTTTTAACGGAAAAACTTTGTAATATTAATAAAAATGTAAATACACAAAGCAATCCTTATAAAAAATGTTCAACCCTATATGAAGAAAATTACACTTACTAAAATATATAAAAGAAAGCCTGAGTAAATGGAGAGAATAACTGTTTCTGAATGAGATTAAATATGCTAAGAAGCCAATTAATTCTCCCAAAATAATTTTATTAAAAAATAAAAATTTTAACGGAGTATTTTGAATTAAAAAAACTTCTAAAATTTACATAAAGACTAGACAGGTAAGACGAATTAAGAAAAAAACTTTAAAGGACAATAATAATGGGGACCATAATATTCTAGGCATTAAAATGTTCTTAAGTCACAATAATTAAAACAATTCATTTCTGGTATAAAATAAGAAAGATGAAGTAGAAGAGACTGCTTAGAAATAGACCTTATGATGTAAAATAATGAAATTTATTAAAAATATATATATATCAATATTTTTTTATTGATTTTTTTACAGAGATGAAGGGAGAGAGATAGAGAGCCAGAAACATCGATGAGAGAGAGAGTCATCGATCAGCTGCCTCCTGCACACCCCCGACCGGGCATGTGCCCGCAACCAAGGTACATGCCCCTGACCGGAATCGAACCTGGGACCCTTGAGTCCGCAGGCCGACGCTCTATCCAGTGAGCCAAACCGGTATCGGTACTATGTAAGACCCATGAACACAGAGACCCTGTCTTTTCTTATTCATTGTAGTCATAGTCCCTAGAACAATGCCTGACAAGGTATTCTATAATATATATTGAAGATTTAATAAATGTACCCTGGGATCAACTACAGAATACCTTAATATGTTGTTAAAACTCAACTAATTTTGAAACTGCAGGCTTCATCCATGATAGAAACTTTAATAAAAAGCAGAGAAACAAGCTTTGGTAATCAGCAGCCTAACAGAGTTCATTTAGTCGTATAATTTAGTTTTACAGCAAAGCACTTGGAAACATGTCAGGGAATTTAATTAGTAATACTCGATCATATATCTAAGTTTCAGAGAGACGATAGAAGTATATTATGTTAACAAGGACAGAGTGACCCAAAAGAAGTTCTCTAAAATGAGAGAGTCTACATATTTTCTATTTTGTGATACAGTTACACATGCTTTAACCAGATCCAGGAAATTAGAAAAAAGAAAACCATCTCAGCAACGAAAACAGATGTCACAAGGCCAACCATGAGCGCTCTGGGCACTTGACTCATAGGTAAGCCCATTAGACCTTCACTCAGTCTATTCAGTCTTCTTTTACTCTTATTCACTCTAACAGAATTTTAAAAGTGGTTTCTTAGTTCACAGGAAATTAAAAAACACTAACTCAGAACAAAGAAAAGACTGCAACAGACAGTAACACAATCAATATGTCAAAATGATAGCTGCTGAGGGGAGGGAAAAACTATATAAAACAATCCAAAGAACTCTCACAGGACAATAATCTGTGGCCATCTTGTGAAAAGGTAAAAACCTTACTCTTCTTGATAGCATCTCAAGGCATCTACCACATAATTTAAAAATAGGCATTCACAAGAAAAACCAAGCTAAAGAGAAGCATAAATCATATGCCCAATAAATTTTGAGGTATGTATATAGGCACAATATATAATCTATTTCAGAAAGATTTTTATTCACAAAAATCAATTACAATTTTTAAAGTTACAAACTTTATTATTTAAAAAAATATACATATATTATTGATTTCAAAGAAGAAGAGAGGAGAAATAGAAACATCCAAGATGAGAGAGATCCTTGATCAGCTGCCTCCTGCTCGCCCCCTACTGAGGATCGAGCCCACAACCCAGGCATGTGCCCTGATTGGGAACTGAAGTGTGACCACCTGGTTCACTTAACCACTGAGCCACTCCATCTGGGCAAAGTTACAAATTTATAGAGAATTTAGTAGCAGCTCTTTGGAAAACTATTAGAAACAACTTTAGAGTTCAGGGAGGAAAAAGAGACTAATGTACCAAACCTGTAGAGGTAATTTTAAAAACAAAATGTCCTTGAAAAAAGTAATTTCAGTTATTTCTTTGTTACCATGTGCGGCAATATTGGGTCGGCAACTAGGTAATTGCGGGTTTCACACATATATGGCTTCAGTTGAATTTTTAGGTTTGCAGACGTAGTACAAATGTAAAACACATTTTGTTATTTGATAGTTGGCTATTCAGCTGTTAATCAGTAAAAAAAGTTTTTTGATCTGTTTTGTAGTTTTCGTTTGGCGTTCGTTGAAAAATGGAAAATCAAAAGGAACATTTTCGTCATATTTTGCTTTTTTATTTCTGCAAAGGGAAAAACGCATCGCAAGCTCATAAAAAGTTATGTGCTGTTTATGGTGACGAAGCCTTAAAAGAACGGCAGTGTCAAAATTGGTTTGCCAAATTTCGTTCTGGTGATTTTTCACTCAAAGATGAAAAACGCTCTGGTCATCCAGTTGAAGTTGATGACGCCCTAATCAAAGCAATAATCAATTCACAGTACAACACGTGAGATTGCAGAGAAGCTTCATGTATCACATACATGCATTGAAAATCACTTAAAACAACTTGGCTATGTTCAAAAACTCGATACATGGGTTCCTCACGAACTGAAAGAATCACAGTTAACGCAACGCATTAGCAGCTGCGATTTGCTAAAGAAATGTAATGAAAATGATCCATTTTTAAAACGACTGATAACTGGCGATGAAAAATGGGTTGTTTACAACAATATCAAGCGGAAAAGATCGTGGAGCAGGCCAGGTGAACCAACTCAAACAACATCAAAAGCTGATATTCATCAAAAGAAGGTTTTGTTATCAGTTTGGTGGGATTACAAAGGAATTGTCTACTTTGAACTCTTACCACCCAACCGAACAATCAATTCTGATGTCTACATTGAACAACTAACGAAATTAAACAATGCAGTTGAAGAAAAGCGGCCCGAATTGACAAATCGAAAAGGTGTTGTATTCCATCATGACAATGCAAGGCCACACACATCTTTGGTCACTCGGCAAAAATTAATGGAGCTTGGTTGGGATGTTTTGCCACATCCACCATATAGTCCTGACCTTGCACCATCTGATTACTTTTTGTTTCGATCTTTACAAAACTCCTTGAATGGTAAAAATTTCAATAATGATGATGATGTCAAATCGTACCTGATTCAGTTTTTTGCTAATAAAAACCAGAAGTTTTTTGAACGTGGGATTATAATGCTGCCTGAAAGATGGCAAAAGGTCATTGATCAAAATGGGCAATACATTACGGAATAAAGTTATTTAGTTCCATGAAAAAATTCTTTGATTTTCTTTTAAAAATCCGCAATTACTTACTTGCCGACCCAATAGTTACTCTAAATTTCTATATTTGAAGGACTATATAGCATTTATACTACCATGTAGTCACCATTTAGAATACACATGTGGATTATTTCTGGAAAAGTCAGGATGTCATATTCCATGAATTATTTCTATCTTGAAGGATAATTTTTAATGAAAAATATCTAAGGTTTCTATAACAGAACATAGTGCTACTGAAATGCACTAAAAATAACAAAAAATAAGTACAAACTCCTAGTAATTTTATGAGGTGAACTAAAACGCCAATTCAATGTAATTATGTAATAAGCACGGAAAATTCTGTGAATAGCATTTGGCTATCACCACCCCCATCCCCTCCAAAATTGGTGTGTGTACCAGACAAAGCAGGTAAACAACAGATTTGTAAATTAATTAAAAATATTTCACATTCATGTTAGTCTCATAAAGTGTATGCATGTGTGTTTCTTCCATACAACTGCATTGTTTTGGACTATGTGGTAAAGACTTAAAAGCTATTGTAGAAGATTAAGCATAGTTCATGAAGTTTAATTTAGTTTTTTCCTTTTTGAAACTACATAGAATACTGCATATCAAAGAACCAATTATCAACAGTGAGCAACTCAAGGGCAGGGAAATGCCATCTTTTTGTTCTTGAGTGACTGGTACATAATAGATGTTCAATGTTTACTGAATGAGTGAGTGGCTTTACATAAATTTGTGCAGCTTGGGTGTGAAACCTTTGGTATTATAGTGTAAAATATTGACCCTGAGAGGAATGCTCTGAACATTAACTTTAATTCCTTGTCCAACCTTTAATACATGTAGTGTGCCATTATTAAAGAGAAAATGATTTCTTCCTTTTAAAAAATATATTCATTTCAGAGGGAGAGGGAGACAGAAACATCAATGATGAGAGAGAATCATTGATCAGCTGCCTCCTACATGCTCCCTCCGCCAGAGATCAAGCCCACAACCCAAGCATGTGCCCGGGCCGGGAATCCAACTGTGACTTCCTGATTCATATGTTGACACACCAGCCAGGATATTTTTAAAGTGAATGAGAACACTTAGCTAGACAATGTATGGGAAAGAGTTCCAGAGATAGGCAGGAGCCCTTTACAGCCTCTGCCAGCATACCCAAGGATCTCAGGTCAAGGGCACATACCTCAGATGCTGGTTTGATCCCAGGCCAGGTCAGTGGGGCATGTGCGGGAGGCAACTAACTGATATGTCTCTCTCACCTTGATTTCTTGCCCCCGCCCCCCCATTCCCTTCTACTCTCTTAAAAAAAAAAAAAAAAAATCAATGGGAAAAATATCCTCAGGTAATGCTGAAACCGGTTTGGCTCAATGGATAGAGCATCGGCTTGGGGACTGAAAGGTCCCGGGTTCAATTCCAGTCAAGGGCATGTACCTTGGTTGCGGGCATATCCTCAGTAGCGGGTGTGCAAGAGGCAGCTGATCGATGACTCTCTCATCGATGTTTCTAACTCTCTATCTCTCTCCCTTCCTGGCTGTACAAAATCAATAAATAATATTAAAAAAAAAGAAAAAAGAAAAAAAAATATCCTCAGGTAAGAATTTAAAAAACAAAGAGAAAGAGAGAGAAGGGGGGGTGGGGTGGGAGAGAGGAAATAAGCAGGATCTGCAAAGATCATTAAGGAAAGAAGAAAATTCAAGAGGTCTTAGTAAACAACAGAGGAGAGTAAACCAAGGACAGAACCATGAAGGGGACTTAGGAATCTTACTCAGAGTGAAATATGCTCAATCAATGTGTTGGATCATCTGTCTGCTTGGTCTAACACAGAAATACCTACAATTAGACCTCTGTTTACTCACCTACTAGGCTGATCTACACTTCTAAAATACTCCTAGTGATTTATCCCAGTTTATGCTGGGTCATTCATCCCAGAATTCCTTCCTCCCCCTCTTTATCTATTGAAAGTCTAAGAATCTTTCTCTGACTTCACCAAATCAGCATTTTCTGAAACCAGGTATTTACTGCTTGTGCCAGCCTCTCATATTGCATATAATAATATAATATTCTAAATTATTATTTAATACACATGTATGATCCATTTCTCAAAACAGATAAGGTCTAGCTACTTTTTAATGTCATGCTGCTTAGAATACATTAGATGCTCAAAAAATATCTGTTGGACAAATGAGTAAAAAATGACACTTTGAAACTATGAAATATGGGCAAGTAACAGAAGTAGATAAATCAACTTGGCAAGCAAATGCTCAAAAAAAAAAAAAAAAGACTCATTGTGATCAAAGTCCTGAGCAGCCTGTAAGATAGAAGACATAAAATCTAAGTCTTATACCTTTCATTTTTTCTTTTCTTCATTAAGAAAACATTTATTGTATACCTACTAGTGCCAGGCCCTCTTCCACTAATTAGAGAAAGACCAGTAAATAAAGTGGACAAAAAGTCTTGCCCTCAGGAAGCTGCCATTGGGAATACCATTCATTGCCATACTTGGTTTTACATACACTCACTAAGCCCACACGTTTCCTCTCCTGTTTTTCCCCACATGTCTACTTTCTGTTTCAAAAGTTTCTGTTTTATCATTATTATTATTAATTCCATTCTTTCTGTTTTCACCAACCCATTACAAGAGTTTTAGACCTCCTGAGGCTGTCGAAGTTACACAAGAAAAAACTATAGTATATGACAACTGTAATATGCTAGAGTCCATTAAAGAGAAGCAGATCTTCAAAATGGCACAAATAATAGTTTATCAAAACTACTCAAAGCATTACAGATTTCATATAAATACAAAAATAAAGCAACACACTCCACAGGCATGTAAAATCAATTAATATTCTACCTCTCTCTTGCAGATATAAGGAGTTTTGAAATTTAATTAACTTACTATATCAAAGTTCATTATTTAATTGTAGGATCTGAAATTTGATATAAAATTATAAACTGAAACATTATATATGTTACATAAATCCCATGTTATCCTGTGTATTTTATAAGTAGAGGCATGGTGCATGAAATTTGTGCATGGGGGGAGGGAGGGGCGAAGAGTGCTTGTCCCTCAGCCCAGCTTGCACCCTCTCCAATCTGGGAGCCCTAGAGGGTTGTCTGACTGCCCGTTTAGGATAAACCTCTGACAGATGAAAATAATACTTGAGGGAGGATCATATTTTAAATACTTGTACAACTACCAGATAGACTAGTACTGATGCTCTTAATCCTGTCTCAGGAAATTTTTGCCACTTCTGTGGGTCACATTCAGTAGCAAATTTTAAACCTTCCCAACAGATCTCTAACAAATGCAGCAAGACCAGATCTACCCACTTGGCCCAGGAAGCAGAGATGGTGGTCCTGGTGACAAGTCCTCCCACAAACTAAAAAGACTATCAAATTTTGTGTTTATAAATGGTATAATTTCAATGATTTTTCTGCTTTTCCATAAAAAAAAAAAATCTGTTTACTCAAATACCTTGAACAAGTAATTTAATGGCTATCCTTTCACACACACACACACACATCTATATATATATATATATATATAGATGTGTGTGTGTGTGTGTGTGTGTGTGTGTGTGTATAAAAACCAAGCAATCACACGGTGGAATGACCAGAGTAACTGGTGGCTATGACATGCACTGCAGTGGCCAATTGGCCTGACTGGGAGTGGGGCCGGCCAGCCAACCACCTGTGGACCTTCCCCCCCACTGCCTGCACCCCCTCCTCCGCACCCGATCACTGAAGTGTGACCTTCAGTGATTCTAAGTAAGTAAACACTTTCCAGCCTTCATAGACCAGGAACCTGAATGATGGGTGATCAGAAGGAAAACTGGTCATGGTCTGGACTGTTAGTCAGGTGTCCAGGAGAGGTGCCCAGCACAATCACCATCTTCCTGCATTGTCTCTCCATTGCTACTACCAAAGAGGGCAGCAACATCACACCACAGGCTCTCTTTAGAGGGTTTGTCAGCAGGGAATTAAACTGCATTACCTGTCTAGGGAGAGGCTTAGAAACAGAAGGTGTAAGTGTCCCTGACACTAAAGTTTTGCCTCTGAAACTTTAACTCAGCCAAAAGTCAATAGCAAACATGTATAAACCATGCAAGGATCTTTGACACTAATAACTCCCCCCGCCCCTGCTGGCCTGGCCCTCGTTTGATCTCCCACCCCATTCCCCAATGCGCCCCCTCACCTTGATTGGAGGTGGGCTGGCCAGACAACACCCATGCACCAATTTGTGTACCAGGCCTCTAGTCCTATATAATAAAAGGATAATATGCAAATAGACTAATAGGCAAAATGACTGGTCGCTATGATGCACACTGACCACCATAAGACAGATGCTCAGTGCAGGGGCTGACTCCTGATGATCAGTGCACTCTCATAGGGGGAGCACCGCTCAGCCTGAAGCCTTGAGCTGGGCTCATGGCGAGTGAGTGCAACGGTGGTGGTGGGAGTATCTCCCACCTCTGCGGCAGTTGGACACCCCTTGAGGGCTCCTGGGAACAGGCTGGGCTGAGGGACCTCCGAGTGCATGAATTTCATGCACCAGGCCTCTAGTCCTATCTAATAAAAGAGTAATATGCAAATTAACCATCACTCCACTATACCAACAAGCAACGCCCACCAGCCAATTAGGAGCAAATATGCAAATAAACCCAACCAAGATGGCTACGACCTCAGAGAGCAGGAAGGAAGCTTCAGTTTCCCCGGCAATGGAGGAAGTCAAGCTTCCCGCCTGCCCTTGCTGGCCTAGGCCTCCACTCAAGGCTACAAAGTTTCAATGATAGCAGACACATAAATCCAAACAGAAATGGCAGCAGCCAAGAGCTGGAAAGAGCAGGAGGCTAGGGTTGCCAAGCATTCTGCACACCCTGGCTGGCACAGGCATCCGCTCCAGGCTACAAAGTTTTGATCATAAAAGATAAATGAATCCCAACTGAAATGGCTGCTGCCACGGAGCAAGCAGAAGGCTTGGCTCCGCTCCCAGCTACAAAGTTTCAATTGTAGAAGATAAATAACCCCCAGATACCAGGGCCTCTGCTTGGGTCACCAGGGGGCATGGCTGGCCTACAAACCACCACAGGCCCCTTGCCCAGGCCACCCCAAGCCTCAAGGGAACCCCAAACCTGATCTGGGACACCCTTCAGGGCAAACCAATAGGCCCCCACCTGTGCACTCATCATATCATATCTAATAAGAGTAATATGCAGATTGACCATCACTCCAACAGACAAGATGGCTGCCCCCATCTGGTCAAAGATCCTGCCCCCATGTGGACACAAGATGGTCACCACAAGATGGCCAGAAGGGAGGGCCGTTGGGAAGGATCAGGCCTGCAAGGGAGGACAGTTGTGGGTGATCAGGCCAGCAGGGGAGGGCAGTTGTAAGGGACTAGGCCTGTAAGGGAGGGCAGTTGTGGATGATCAAGCCTTCAGGGGAGGGCAGTTAAGGGTGACCAAGCTAGCAAAGGAGGGAAGTTGGGGGCAACCAGGCCTACAGAGAAGGGCAGTTGGGAGGGACCCAGGCCTGCAGGAGAGGGTAGTTAGGGACAAACAGGCTGGCAGGGGAGCAGTTAGGCATCAATCATGTTGGCAGGGGAGTGGTTAGGGGGTGATCAGGCTGGCAGGCAGAAGCGGTTAGGGACAATCAGGAAGGCAGGCAGGTGAGCAGTTGGGAGCCAGCGGTCCTGGATTGTGAGAGGGCAGTCGGACATCCTTCAAGGGGTCCCAGATTGGATAGGGTGCAGGCTGGGCTTAGGGACACCCCCCATCCCCGTGCACCAATTTCGTGCACTGGGCTTCTACTTTAGTAATAAAAAGCTTAAAATTAAATGCCCAATATGTCTATGGCTACTCATTCTTTTAAAAGTATATTTTATTGATTTTTTACAGAGAGGAAGAGAGAGGGATAGAGAGAAATATTGATGAGAGAGAATCATCGATCAGCTGCCTCTTGCACACCCCCTATTGGGGATATGCCCACAACCAAGGTACATGCCCTTGACCAGAATTGAACCTGGGACCCTTCAGTCCACAGGCCGACTCTCTATCCACTGAGCCAAACCGGTTTCGACTCCATTCATTCTTAAAATGTATTCAGAATTGATAGAATAAAAAGGATCAAAACGAGATAAGAAGTATATATCTAAAGTCAGACATTACTAAAGAGAAAAGGACTGAAAACATGATATGCCTAGATCATAAAAGTAAACGTAGCAAACTTCATAGTTTTGCCTAAGGTGAGCCCTGTTGATTTTCAAGTGTGAGTGAACAAAGAGAAATTGTGTACTAAAGTATTTTTATCTTGAGAAGCTGGGAGACTTTATAGAAATACCATCACATGCCAATATTGCTTCTCAGGACTTATAATTTGAATCTTAAGCATAGCTAAATGCATTCTTAAAAGAGTATTAACACAGAAGGGATTCATTAATAAAAGTATTACTGTGAAACCTTAACTTTAAACTGGTGATTTTTGGTCAATTACTCTACTAGCATTTATTGAACATAAAGTTGTTAGAAGATAAATGAGATACAGTCCCTATAGACAAAAACAAATGTAATGAAAATAAAGAATAAAATGTAATTAATTAGTAGGCTATAAAAAGGATATCAGGAACTTGGTGGAGATGATTATCCCTTGTGGAGAAAATAATTGGATAAATTTCACATTTGAGGTAATCTTACAGGATGAATTGGAGTTTGGCAGTAGAAAAGAAAGTAAAGAACACTGCAGACAGTGTGATATGACAGCTCATGATGTATTTGGGAAGAGTGAAAATGACTGGTGGTGCACACTTGAGTTGGAATGGCAGAGGAGGCCAGAACCCTGAGGAACACCAAAAGACTGGTGAGAAATGGCGGGGAATTCCAAAGGCG
Source organism: Pipistrellus hanaki (assembly GCF_964339955.1). Taxonomy (NCBI): domain Eukaryota; kingdom Metazoa; phylum Chordata; class Mammalia; order Chiroptera; family Vespertilionidae; genus Pipistrellus; species Pipistrellus hanaki. The sequence goes on along the minus strand of NC_140505.1, from coordinate 77,075,390 downwards.
AGAAGTTTAGGGTGAGACAGTACCCAGATACATAAAAAACTCCTCTCCTCCTATCTTAAATTCTTTACATATACTCCCAATGCCTCTCACAATCTTTTGGAAATCCTTTTTCATCTGAATAGTAAACCTACAGGGGCAAGGGCTGTAGAAATGGCTATGATCAGAATGAGGAAAGAGGGCTATCTTTGCCTGCCAATCGCCCTAAGAAGTCTTCCTGCATTGCCTTTTAAAGAACACTGGGGAAAACACCTTGCCTCACTTTTTATGGTAGTTTTATCCCACTGGTATTTTTGCATCTTTACTTCACCTGTCTATTTAAACAATTTTTTTAAAGTATTGCATTTTGGGGACTCTTTACCCCTCCCCAACTGGGAGTCTGCTTTTTCTCAATAAATTTTCACCTTTTACTATTAAAAAAAAAAAAAAAAAAGTATTGCATTTTAATGAAGACATCCAGCTTCTTTCACATAAAGAGGAAACAGGATATGAAAACAAGGGCACTCTTATGGCAGTGAAGGCTAGTTGCCTTCTTGGGTTATTTCTTCAGAAGAACTTCCTGTTCCCAGGCCTTGAAAAAAATCTTTGATTAAAAAAAGATTTATATCACATAGCATGGTATTCTCAAAATCCATCTATGTTGTTACAACTGACAGCAATTCATCTTTTTTATGGCTGAATAGCATTCCATTGTATACATGTACCACATCTATACTAATAAAAGGATAATATGCTAATTAGACTAGGAGACCTTCTCGGAGACCTTCCAGATGTCTTCCAGACAAAGCCATGGTGGTGGGGCCGGGCAGAGGCAGTTAGGGGCGATCAGACCAGGAGGGGAGGGCAGTTGGAGGAGAGCAGGCTGAAAGTAGATGGCAGTTGGGGGTAATCAGGCTGGCAGGGGGGGCAGTTGGGGGCGAGCAGGCCGGTGGTGGGGGCAGTTGGGAAGATAGGTTTTATTTCTTCTTGGAATGTTTGGTAAAACTCCCATGTGAAGCTATCTGGTCCAGGGCTTTTGTTTGTTTGAAAAATTTTTTTTAAAAAATATATTTTATTGATTTTTTACAGAGAGGAAGGGAGAGAGATAGAGAGTTAGAAACATCGATGAGAGTCATCGATCAGCTGCCTCTTGCACACCCCCTACTGGGGATATGCCCACAACCAAGGTACATGCCCTTGACCGGAATTGAACCCGGGACCTTTCAGTCCCCAAGCTGACGCTCTATCCATTGAGCCAAACCGGTCTTGGCATGTTTGTTGGAAATTTTTTTATTAGTACTTCAATTTCCTCCATAGTAATTAGCCTATTCAGATTTTTCCTCTTGGTTGAGTTTTGGAAGGTTGTATGTTTTTAGGAATATGTCCATTTCATCTAGGTTGATCAGTTTGTTGCTTATAGTATATATATTTTTTTAATGATTCTTTGTATTTCTGTGGCGTCTGTTGTTATTTTACCTCTTTCGTTTCTGATTTTGTTTACTTGGGTCCTCTCTTTTTGCTTCTTGGTGAGCCTGGCTAGAGTTTCATCAATCCTGTTTAAACTTTCAAAGAACCAGCTCTTGGTTTCATTAATCTTTTTTATTTTTTTGGTCTCTATGTCATTTATTTCTGCTCTGATCTTTATTATTTCCTTCCTTCTGCTCATTCTGGGCTTTTTCTTCTTGTTCTCTTTCTAATTCTTCAAGTTACAGAGTTAGATGGTATATTATCAGATTTTATTTTATTTATTTGTTTGTTTTTAGGTAGGCTTGTAATGCTATGAACTTCTCTCTCAGGACCGCTTTCCTTGTGTCCCAAAGATTTTGGATTGTTGTGTTTTCATTGTCATTTGTTTCCATGATATGTTTTATTTCTTCTTTGATCTCTTTGGTAACCCACTCATTGTTTAATAGTATGCTATTCAACCTCCAAGTGTTTGAATTTTTGTGATTGTTTTTCTGTAGTTGATTTCTAATTTTATTCCATTGTGATCTGAGAAGATGCTTGATACGATTTCAATCCTCTTGAATTTGGACTTTTCCTATGTCCCCATAAGTGGTCTATTTTTGAAAATGTCCCATGTGTGCTTGAGAAGAATTTATATTCTGTAGTTTTGGGGTGGAATGTTCTAAAGATGTCAATTAAGTCCATCTGATTTGGTGAATTATTTAGGATCGATGTTTCTTTCCTAATTTTTTGCCTAGAGGATTTACTCAGTGATGCTAATGGGGTATTAAAGTCTCCTACGATGATTGTATTGCTATCAATCTCACCCCTATCTCCCAGAAGTTTTTTTTTAATGTATTTGGGTGCCCCTGCCTTGTGTATATAAATGTTTACCAGAGTTATATCCTCTTGTTGTATAGATCCCTTTAGAATTATGAAGTGGCTTTTTTTTTTTGTCTCCTCACTTTGAGGTCTATTTTGTCAGATATAAGTATTGCTACTCCAGCTTTTTTAAAATTTCCATTTTCCTGATAGGTATTTTCTCATCCTTTCACTTTCAGTTTGTGTGAGTCCCTTGTTCTGAGGTGGGTCTCCTATAGACAGCATATGGTATGTTTTTTTTATCCATTCATTCACTTGATGTCTTTTGATAAGAGCGTTTAATCCATTTACATTTAATGTTATTATTGATAGGTACTTGTTTGTAGCCATTTCTGTATTTTATGCCTGTGTTCCTTCCTCCTTTTCTAATTCTTTTTTTACAGCATTCCCTTTAGCATTTCTTGCATTGCTTGCTTGGTAGTGATAAATTCCCTTAGCCTTTTTTTGTCTGCAAAGCTCCTAATTTCCCCTTCAATTTTGATTGATAGACTTGCTGTACAGAGTATTCTTGGATTCAGTCCTTTGCTTTGCATCACTTTGTATATACCCTTCTTTTTTTAAAAAAAAAAATATATATATATATATATTTCATTGATTTTTTTACAGAGAGGAAGAGAGAGGGATAGACAGTTAGAAACATTGATGAGAGAGAGTCATTGATCAGCTGCCTCTTGCACACCCCCTACTGGGGATGTGCCTGCAACCAAGGTACATGCCCTTAACCAGAATCAAACCCGGGACCTTTCAGTCCACAGGCCAACACTCTATCCACTGAGCTAAACCGGTTTTGGCTCAATTCCCTTCTTGCCTGATGAGTTTTTGTTGAGAAATCATTTGATAATCTAATTGGAGATTCTTTGTAGGTAACTGTCTCTTTCTTGCAGCCTTTAATATTCCCTCTTGGTTGTTAATATTTGCCATTGTAATTATGTCGTGTCTTGATGTGTGTCTTTTGGGATTAATCTTGCTTGGGACTCTCTGTACTTGTGTAACCTTTTTCTTCCCCACATCAGGGAAGTTTTCTGTCATTATTTCTTCAAATTTATTTTCTAATCCCTGCTGCTCTTGTCCTTCTGGCAGCCCTATTATACATTCATTTTGCATTGTCCCAAAGCTCCCTTAGGCTCTTCTCTTGTTTATTGCTTTTTATCCAGTTACTGTTCAGATTGGGCTTATTTCTGTACTTTATCTTCTAACTCACTAATTCAGTCCTCTGCTTCTAGTCTACTATGGAAACCTTCCATGGTGTTTTTTTTATTGTAGCCATATCACTTTTGATTTCTTCTTGATTTTTGCATAGGTTGTTGATTTTCTCATCCATTGGTATATTAACTGTATGACCATTACTCTGAATTCTTTTTCTGTCATATTGCATGTCTTGGTTTCACTTATTTCCTTTCTTGGAGATGCCTCCTTTTCTTTCCTCTAAAGATTGTTTTGTTGTCTTCCCATTCTAACTATCATCAGAAGGTTCAAATGCTGAGTTGTGGAGCCTGAGTTGTGTGCAGTGGGAGCTTCACACCCTCCAGTGTCACTGAAGACCTCCAACACAAAAGCGTGTGGCCGTTTGTGGGAGCCATTCTCATCCAGAATTAGAATCACCGGTGCTTAGTGTGGCTTGTGTGCACCTAGAATCAGGGACCCCACCTGCACTGTGCTGAAACAGAGACCCTGCTGGTGTGTGCCGAAAATCAGAGTCCCCTAGTGCGTGCTAGGAGTTAGAGACCCTCTGTGCCAGCACCAAGAATCGAGTGTCAGAGTCTCTATTGCTTGGTGTGGTCTCGCACTGAGAATCTGGGTCCCTGTGTGTGCATGCGCCAAGAATTGGAGTCATTGGCTCTTAGTGTGAATGCACTGGGAATCAGGGATCCCAAGTGCCTGCGATGAGAAACAGAGTCAAGTCACTGGTGCTCAGTGCTGTCTCTTGTGCGGAGAATCAGGGTCCCTGGTCTGCTTCGGGGACTGGGTTGCACAGTCGCACTGTGTCGGCAGGAGGTCCACTCCTGCGCTGTGGAAAACAGACTTCTGTGTGCGTTTGCCCTGAATGAAAGTCAGGTGGCATTGCCGCCTTGTGTGGACGTGTGGTCTGGTTGCGGGAAACAAACTCCCCAAGATTGCATGTCCAGGCTCAAATTCAGCGCAGCCTCCCTGTGTGGGCATGGGGTGTAGTTACGGGAAACAAACTTCCTGCGTCCGTGCACCCAGGCTCAAATCCCGGTAGAGCTGATGCTGCTTTGTGTGGGCAGGAGGCCTATTTGCGCAGAGAGAGTCTGGCAGTTCCTATGCCACTGCCTCAGGCCATAGGAAAGGGGAATTGGCTCTGTGACTCACAGAAATCTGTGGCCAGGGTGCCTGGGGTCTTGGTGTCCATGGGTCTGCAGCTGTGGTTGCAGGTCTTTTACCTGAGTAGCTGTAGGGCTCTGGTTTGTGACTGAGAACAGATTGGGTAGTGGCAAGGATAGGATACTAGTCTCAAGCAGTTCTGTACTTCAAGTTGTCGTGGTCTCTGTGCCAGGTGTTTTGTGGGGGCAGTGGGGATTCGCTGTCTAAGACTGCCCGGTTTGGCAGCTCCTTGGAAGATCTGTAGGATCTAACTATCCCTAGCACGCGTGCTCTCTGTCTCTGGTCTCTGTTTCTCTCTCTCTCTCTCTCTCTCTCTCTCTCTCTCTCTCTGGTCTCTGTTTCTCTCTCTCTCTCACTCTCTCTCTCTCTCTCTCTCTCTCTCTCTCTCACACACACATACACACACACACACACACACACACACACACACACACACAATCACCTCCTCACTCTCTCACACACTCACTCCCCACCTTCTTGCCAGCCGCCATCTTCCACCCCAGGAAATTTAATAAAATAAAAAAAAAGACATATAGCTCCATTTTTTAAAAATCACCCATCTGGATACCTCAGGAGAGTCATCAAAGTATCACTGTAAGAGAAAAGGGTGATAAGACTATTTCCAAGGACAACTTGGGAAAATGTCAAGATTATCCTTTACTTTCCAGAAAGATTCTGAACATTCAGTAGATTTATAAACTATAAATCATGCAATTAATGGTGACCACATTAAGGAGTGCTTGAGGACAGAGTGGAAGGAAGACTATAAAGTGAGAATTAACTCAGGTCCCCAGGTCTGACTGTGAATAATATCTAGGTGGTTCTAAACTACTTTAGGATTTCTGTTTTGAAGAAAGGATTGTTATCATGGACTGTATAACAAAATCTCCAGATGATTTCTTTCAGCTCTACTTATCTTTCTAAACTATTTCTAATTAAACTTTATTAAATTAATATATCTACCCTAGGGTAGGGATTCAAAAATTATCCTTGTGTGTATGTCTCTGCTATCATGATAACTGGATTGGACTGGGAATACCTTCAGAAGAGTTTTCGGATAGGAATTCTTGCCCAGGTAATTGTCATAAGCATATTCATTTAGTGTTTATTTACTGGGTATCTACTCTGTGTCAGATAACTCATGCATTATATAGTATTATTTATTTAATCTTTATCATAATACTGAGAATAATAAATAAATGCACAGAGAGATCATGTACTTTGCTTAAGATCACAGAGCTGGTAAATGGGAAAGCCAGTCTTTGAACCCAGGCAATCTGACTGAGCTCAACTCTTTTAATTACCTCAACCTATTATCAAAGCATCTTCATAGATCCAGAATTGCTAATAAGAGTATTGGCCCTCTATATAGAGAAGCAACCAAGAGTGTGAATTTCCCTGATGAGTATTTCCTATTCCTAAGATGCTTTCTAGAAAAAAGGTTTTGCTGCAGATCTTATGATTGCCTCCCTAGCACCCACTCCACCCCTTCCCTATTGAGGAGTGGTCACATGCTTTGATTGGGACTGACCCTACAGCCTATATATTTCCATAGGTAGGCCCTAATAAGTCCATGTATCCCATCTCCACTGACACATTAATTGGTTCAGGAATAGACTCAGAACCTATGTTAGCCCACTGAATGAAGTGAAGGGTTCTGTTAAATGGCTAAAGACAAGGTCACTTAACTTCTGGGTCCTCATATGAATAAAGAAGTAGGTAATCCTGAGAGCTGCATGCAGCTATCTTGCTACCAGAAGATAAACTGGCCCGAGAATAGTCAAGCTGAAAAAGACAGATCCAATAAAATTAGAAACAGAGCTAGAGCACTGATGATATAGAGAACTTTTAGAGAAAGCCATGGCTAAAACCCACAGTACCACTGGATTTGATTTATTTGAGTCAGTTAATTTCTTTTATTTTAAGCCACTTTGCTTCAGGTTTTCTGATTCTTGCAAATGAAAGCACCCTGACACTGGGATATTAACCCTTAACCTCAACATTCTCCAAAAACTCTATTCAATACAAGTTGTTTCAAATAAGATCACAGAAAGCTAAAATGTGATGCTGTACCTCCCTGATCATGAAATTATAAAATTCCAAGTTAGTGCTATGACCTTAACTCTTACTGAGGATCATAGAATAATGTTTTTCTATGAAACCATTTTCAGTTTATTTTTCATTTTGGAGTTTAATAAACTTGATATAAAAATTTACATGAAAATGTTAACACAGTACTATCATAGTATCAATTTTGTGACTACTCGATACATACAACAGTTTATGGTTAGCCATACCAGTTTGCTCCAGTCTAGAATTTCTAGTATACAATTCTTGATTGCCAGCACTTTTATTATTTGACCCATACTTTTTTAGTTGTTTTTTTTTTTTTTTAAAATATATTTTATTGATTTTTGTACAGAGAGGAAGGGAGAGAGATAGAGAGTTAGAAACATCAATGAGAGAGAGTCATCAATCAGCTGCCTCTTGCACACCCCCTACTGGGGATATGCCCGCAACCAAGGTACATGCCCTTGACCGGAATCGAACCCAGGGCCCTTCAGTCCCCAAGCTCTGTCCATTGAGCCAAACCGGTCCCGGCTAGTTGTTGTTTTAAAAGGTTATCATCATTTTAGTGTATCCAGGCTATCCACACTAAGGGTGATCTTACATTCACTTAATCTGGGATAGTATTATCTTAGTATGGTGTTCTTTCTGGTTAGTGCCCACCTTCACTCTCAAAAGTAATTGGCTTTGAACAATAAATTATATATTTATAATTCATCTTCTATCTTTTTAATATAAAAGGATATAGCTAGGCCCTGGCTGCATAGCTCAATTGGTCAGAGCATGGTCCTGATACCCGAAGGTTGTGGGTTTGGTCCCCAGTCAGGGCACATACAAAAATCAACCCATTAATGCATAAATAAGTAGAACAACAAATTGATATTTCTCTCTTTTTTTCTCTCTCTCTCCCTCCCTTCACTTCTCCCTCCAATATCTCTATTCTCTCTCTAAAGAAAAATCAATTTAGTCTACAGCCATACCACCCTGAATGCGCCCGATCTCGTCTGATCTCGGAAGCTAAGCAGAGTTGGGCCTGGTTAGTACTTGGATGGGAGAAAAATCAATTTAAAAAAAGGATATAGCTATAAGAGAATCATCCTTCTATAAAAACATTTATAAAATAATTATTCTTTGAGAAATTTATATATGGAGAAGAGTCAAAATTACAGTACTAAATATATTCAAATACTAGTTTAAATATGGTGAAAAAAATGCTTTAATGTGGTTATTGTGTTAATAAAAAATTTTACTTGCAGAACTTCCTTGGGGACAAGTCTAGTTCACCTTCACGAATGGCATCACCAAGAAATTATAGAAAGATCTACTGAATGAGGGGGTCCTTTCCCTCTTCCCTTACAATAAGATATTATAAAACATCTTTTAGTGTAATATGGGACATTAGGAATCTAGGCAGGTACAACATGGTAACCTCTCCCCAGGAAAGAGTGTGAATCAGATCTTGCTTCCTACTGTCTGGTGTCTTAGCATAGAAGAGAAACAGATTGTTCTCTTTCCCACAGACAATATTCTGTTCCCAAAGGGAAAGGCTCTTCTTAGGATTTTGAAGAATACTCACAAACACTGTATGAAATAAAAACTTTTCAGACAAATATTTTTAGAGGAGTGACACAAATATGCAGAAGTTAGAGTTCTATATTTCCCCAGTACTGTGACTTTCCTACAAGAAAATGCACATTAGGTGCTTGTGTAATATTTATGTCCCTCTAAATTTAAGACATACAACATATATTACAAATAGGGTGATTACATAATTTATCATTCAACTATTAAGAAAAAACTCAAGATGCTTAACTAAAATTTATACTTAATAAAAAGGCACATTAAAACAATTTAATTAGTATAACACATAAGAGCTATTATTAAATATATTTGCATTTTTTCTCTTTCAGGTTTTTTATAAAATTTACTTGGTGGTTAAGTGGAATGGGATTTTATATTATGATAGAACAAAAAAAATTATAAGATTCTCTTCTTTCTTAACTTGAATTTCATTGATTTAAGTGTTTACATATTTTTTGGGGTTACTGCAATACTAATTTCTACCTCTAAACGAATGACAGAATCTTATATTTGATTAACCTGAGAGTTATAATTTTCATAACATCTGACTAAAACTTAATAGCAAAGAGCTATGACAATTTATAACTAAAATTAAAGTCCTGTTAATAACACTAATTCTTAAGAACATTATTTATAAATTAGAAGCCCGGTGCACAAAATTCATGCATGGGGAGGGGAGGGTGGACGGAGTGGGGGTGAGGGTGGGAGTTGGGCTGGGGGAGTCCCCTCAGCCCAGCCTGTACTCTCTCCAATCCAGGACCTCTCGGGGGATGTCTTGACTGTCGGATATCCCTCTCATAATCATGGACCATTGGCTCCTAATTGCTCACCTGCCTGGTTGCCCCTAACTGCCCCCACCTGCTGGCCTGATCTCCGCTAACTGTCCCCTTGCCAGCCTGGTTGCCCCCAACTACCCCCCTTCCAGCCTAATCACCCCCCCAACTGCACGCCCCCCCCCCCCCCAACTGTCCCACCTGCTGGCCTAGTCACCTCTTACTGCCCCCGCCCTGCCAGCTTGGTCACCCCCAACTGTCTCCCTCTCCCAGCCTGATTGCCCCTAACTGCTCCCACTGCTGACCTGGTCAACCCCAACTGCCCCATCTGCCAGCCTAATCACCCCCAACTGCCCCCCTGCTGGCCTGGTTGCCCCCAACTGCAACCCCTGACTGCCTGGTCACTCCTAACTGTCCCCCCCACCAAGCCTGGTCACCTCTTACTGAGCCCCCTGCCGGCCTGGTTGCCTCCAACTGCACCCCCTCACCCCCCCACTGCTGGCCTGATCATGCCCCCCCCCCCCCCCCCCGCCTGGTCACTCCATGCAGTCTGCTGTTTAGTCTTTTGGTTGACCCTCACTACCCACCCTGCCCGTAATGGTCACCCCATGCAGCCTTCTTGTTCAGTCATTGTTCGTCCCTCACTAACCCCCCTGCCAGCCTGGTTACCCCATGCAGCCTGCTTGTTTAGTCATTTGGCTATCCCTCACTAGACCCATTGCCAGCCTGGTCGTAGGCAGCCTTCTTGTGAGGGCTTAAGGTTAATTTGCATATTAACTCTTTGTTGTACAGAACTAGAGGCCCAATGCAGGAATTTGTGCATGTGTGGGTCTGGTCATCCTCTTCCCCATATGGGCTGACTGGGCCGGACCAGTGGTAGGGAGGGGCTGCGGGCTGGCTGCGGGGAGAGGCCGAGGGCAGTAGGCCAGCCAGCCCCGTCCCTGATCTGGCTGGCCACAATGTGCATCATAGCAACCGGTTGTTCTGGTGTTCTGGTTGCTTGGCTTTTATATGTATATAGATATAAAATACACTTTTTAATATACCCATTTATGTTACTAACCACTATTTGCTAAAATACAATACAGAAATAAACTTACTGACTTAAGAAAAGGTCTTTGATAAATAAATGGAAGACTATTCAACACTTTATATTTTGAAAAAATTCTTAATTGTTGATGAAATAGATTTACATTTGTTTTATAATCATTTCCTCTTTTCCAAGAAAGATGTGTGTGCAAACATATATGAGTATACATACTGAAAAATCAACTCCAGTTTCAAGTGCAGTTCAGAGTAAAAAAATTAAAGAAGCTGAGTGCTGTTGAGTCCTAGTTTTTATACCTGGAGTTTCTATTTCAACCCAACAAATCTTTTTGGGTTTTTAATATTAAAACACACTATGCTAAGTGTAGAGAATATAAAAAAGGAGGAAGAGTGAGAAGAAAAATAAAATTCAGTCCCTATTTTTATGAAGTTCATAATTTTGTAGAAGCTGCAACTACATTCAAGTAAACGGTAGAAAATAGACATTTATATAAAACCAGTAAAGAAGAATAATTAAGTATGTGGAATGTAGAAAAGGAGGGTAGCAAATCCTAGCTGGTGGGGAGTAGAGGCTGTAAGAAGGTCTCCCTAAGTGACAACTGGTTTGGTTTTAAAGGTTCAGAAGGATCCTGACAGAAAGTAGATAGGCGTCTTAGGTAAAGTATGCAGCATGTAACAAAGACATAAGATGTAAAAGTGCCTACCTAGAATATTTGGGGTAACAACTTCTACTGTGATACAGTCATCTGATGTCTAGGTAAAGGAGATTATTTGAAAATGAAGTCAGAAAGTGAGACTAGAGCCAAATTATAAAAAACCTGAATGTCATAAAGACGTAGGTAATCAGGGAATCACTGAAAAACTTTGAGCATATCCTATCTATTAAAGAGGTAATATGCAAACTAATTGTCACTCCAACACACAAGACGTCCACCCCCATGTGGACACAAGATGGTCAATAGGAGAGGGCAATTAGGGGTGACTGGACGAGCAGAGGAGTGCAGTTGGGGGCAACCAAGCTGGCAGGGGAGGGCAGTTGGGGTAACCAAGGTGGCAAGGGAGGGCAGTTAGGGGTGATCAGGCCAGCAGAAGAGGGTAGTTGGGGGCAACCAGGCTGGCAGGAGAGGGCAGTTAGAGGTGACCAGGCCAGCAGAGGAGGGCAGTTAGTGGAAATCGGGCCAGCAGGGGAGCAGTTAGGCATCTATTAAGCTGGTAGGCAGAAGCGGTTAGGGGCAATCACAGGTGAACAGTTGGTAGCCAGCAGTCGTTTAAGGATGAGGCCTAAACAGGCAGTCGAATATCCCTCGAGGAGTTCCAGATTGGAGAGGGTGCAAGCTGGGCTGAGGGACACACAACCTCCCCCACATGCATGAATTTCGTGCACCGGGCCTCTATTGTGTGATATATCTAGGTACAGGATAGTTCAAGTACTGAATTGCCAATTCTGTCCTTAAACACTTAAAACTGCACTAGAGCAAGGATGGCAATAAATATGTTTTGGGTACATACATTAGAAAGTGCTATGTACTATGAAGAAAATACAAGTATAGAAGGAAGCAGCATGGTCAGAAGTGTTATGTGATATGAAGAAAATACAAGTATAGGAGGAAGTAGTATGGTCAGGGTAGGCCTTATTAAAGTAGAATTTGAAAAGAGAATTGAAAGAGGAGTTGAGCCATGCAGTTAACCTGGAAAAAATATGTTGCAAGCAGAAAAGCACATCCAAATCAAAGGCCCTAATACAGAAATATGCCTAGAGTACTTATGGACTACTAGAGGCCCGGTGTACGAAACTCATGCACAGGAGGGGGAGGGTGTCCCTCAGCCCAGCCTGCACCCTCTACAATCCAGGATCCCTTGATGGATCCCGGTGGGATCAGGCCTAAACTGGCAGTCAGACAACCCTCTTACAATCCAGGACTGCTGGCTCCTAACCGCTCACCTGCCTGCCTGCCTGATCTCCCCTAATTGCCCTCCCTTGCCAGCCTGATTGCTACGCCCCTCCCCCCTCCACCCAACAGCTCTCCCCTGCCGGCCAGATTGCCCCTAACTGCCTCTGCCTCAGCCCCTGCCACTGTGGTTTTGTCCAGAAGGAGGACTGGACAACTGGAAGATGTCTGATCTAATTAGCATATTACCCTTTTATTAGTATAGATTAGGAGATGAATGTGGAGAAAAGGGGGAGGAATTAAAGGGTGATCATGTAGGACTCTGCAGACAACTGCAAGGGCTTTAATTTTATTCTGAATAATACAGCAAGCACTGCAAGTGACATGTAAGTAGAGGAATGGCATGATTTGACAGATTTTAAAAGAACTACTCTGACTACTGTGTTGACAACAGACTACAGTGCGGCAAAGGTGGAAGCAGGAACTTGGAGAGGAGGCTATTGCAGTGATCCAGGTGAGAAATGACAGATCATGTGGGTGATGAGAAACGGTGAGCCTGCAGATGTGTAATATTTTAAAGGTAGTGTTAATCAGATTTTTCTGACACATTGGATGTGGGGTGTGAGAGAAGAGTCAGGAATGTGGTCAAAGTTCTGGACTGACAAAATGGGAGGGCAGAGTTAACTCAAATGAGAAAGACTGCTGGTGGAACAGGTTTTTGGGGAAAGATGGGAAGTTCGATTTTTGACATATTCGAAATATCTATTAGACAATGAACCAGGCTTTGGGGTGAATAAGTTTAGAGTTCAAAGAAAAGTTCTGGGCTGGAGCTTCTGTTTGTTCTGCCTACAACAAATCCTGCATTCCAGGCTTGCAGAACTATAAGCAAGTCTCTACTGTGTTTCCCAAGTCTTTGTGCCTTCATATCTCTGTGTAGAGTGTTCTTACTCCTGTCATTTCCCAAGTGGTAAAAAATTCTACCTCTTCAAAACTTATGGTAGGTATTTGTTTTATGAAACTCAGATGATTATCATCTCCTGAAGCACCCTATTTCCTAAACCACTGAAGAAACTGAAATATGCAATGGCTGGTGTTTTAACATACTCTAAAGGCTAAACAATTTTAATTTCTTTTTGTTAAGAAAAAAGCAGCCACTTCAAAAGCACCAGCAACTTGTCTGCTCATTATTAGAAATCTTTAAAGAAAATCAAGACCACAGAAAAAAATCTTGGCAGCTGAGTAACCAGATTTTGCATTTTCCAATTTCAGTAGTTATTTGAAGACAAATCTTCAAAGACTTTACGGGCTATAAACAAAGAGAGAAACATCTTCTGCCTAAGTTCCAAAGTTATAAAAATTTTTCATTTTGATTGTTATACTTTTATTTGCTGTGGGGAGGCATTTAAATTAGAGGAATTATTGGACAAGAAAACCAATCTCTCTCTCTTTTTTTTATTCCCAAGAGATAAACTCTAATTCGAGAAAAGGAGAAAAATTAAAAAGATGATGTACAATTTAAAGATGATCCAGCTCAACCAGCTCCTAAATGAGAATAATGAAATCTGAGAGGCTGCCACTCCACATCACCAGGTGTTCTCCACTACCAGCTCTGTGCAGTTACAGTCCACTAAAATGAAGCTCCACAGGGCAGAATTCTGTCTGTTTTGTTTCACATAGTGAGTACTGAAACAAACAAATTTATGATTCTAAACTATATGGGGCTGAAATACATTCAACATAAACTATAATAGTATAATACAATTCTTCAGGGTTTAAAAATTGCTGACTCTGAAAGTAAAAAAAATTTTAAATATCAAGAATTTGTAATCATTATCTTTAAATATTACAAAATGTTAGCCACATACAAAAGTGGGAAAGTGAGGACCCTGAAGCAAAAGCTTTAACCAAGTAATAAGTTTATAAAATGTTCTCTGAAGATCAAAAGTAAAGGATGATATTCTAGTAATACACTTGCTTTATATAGTATAGTATTTTAGATATTATGGGAAGATTATAACCTTTGAAAATAAAATAGTACAAAGATATAATTACACAGCTTTGGAAAATCAAGATTTATATGGATAACTAGAAAAAGAAGTTTTAAAATGTTTGATTCCATGTTATAATATACAAGTATCTTAAATACCACAAATAAACAACCCATGTTCTGGAAGTTTCCTTGCCAAAGAAACTCGGAGTTTTTAAAAATTGAAGTATAAATGACATATAACATATTTTTAGGTGTAGTATTAATTGTTCAACATAATGACTTCATAATCACATACATTGCAAAATGATCACCATAATAAGTGTAGTTAACGTTAGTTACCATGCATAGTTACAAAACATTTTTTCTTATGATGAGAATTTTTAAGATCTACTCTCTTAGCAACTTTCAAATATGCAATAAAATATTATTAAATGTAGTCACCTTGCTGTAAACTACCTCCCTATGACTTATTTTTTAACTGAAAGTTCGTTCTTACTTGGTTTTAAAACCAAATAGCTTTTGAAAACCCTTTCAATTACAACTATAGTTACAGTCAATAGGCAATCTAACATACGCATTTCAATCCCTAAAGGGAAATATCAAGTATTATTTTAAAGTTAAAAAACACCAACCTCTTTAATCTCATGTAGTTTTCACTTGCAGCAGGTCGGCATTCAGCTCTTTGTACCACTATTCCTTCCAATGAAAGCTTATCTTGAATGGAAAGAAAAAAATAACAAATGTATCAGAGTTAACATTTATCATATTCAAGATTGTATTCTGACACATTACCCACAGTAATAATAAAAAGAAATAGTATAAATCAAAGAAACAAAAGGAATATATTTTAAAATTATAGTTTACATTCAGTATTATTCTATAATAGTGTCAGGTATACACTAAATAGTGGTTAGACATTTATATAATTCATGAAGTGATACCCCCAATAAGTCTAGTACCCACCTGACTTCATACATAGTTCTTATTATATTACTGACTATATTCCCTATGCTATAATTTACATCTCTGTAACTATTCTGTAACTACCAATTTGTATTTCTTAATCTCTTCACCTGTTTCACCATCCTCTCCACCCCATTTTCCTCTGTTAGTTAACTGTCAGTCTGTTCTCTGTATCTATGAGTCTGTTTCTATCTTGTTCATTTTTTTCAAAATGAATATTTTAAAGTTTATAGTAGAGTCATTGGTCAGAACAGAGAAAAACTTTACTCTTGGCTAGTAAATGAAACAACAGGCTCCTGTCAGGTTTATTTATTGGGCTGCTGCAGCTCCTTCCAATAAAATAGCTTTTATGCACTTGGCTCTTTCTCAAGAGAATAGTTTAAAAGGACAAACAATTTAATATATGCAGGCATGTGTACACATCCATATATATGTAAATAAAATCCTAGAATACACAGTGACTTGAACAGCCAGCCTAGAAAATATTGTGAAACTGGCAGGTCCGTTGTCTAAGTCTGTGAACCAATTCTGCCTGCCAGTTGCTCTGACTTCTCTTTCCAGCAGAATCATTAATTTGGGTGTGTCCAAACTAGACGCTGAAGTGTTATTGTCCAAACAGAAGGACAATTTTTCCTACCATTAAAAAGATTTTTCTTGGGTCTGGTGCGGCCAGGCCCGGAGCAGTGGCTGCCAGGCTGGGAGTGGCCAGGCCTGGAGAAGCGGCTGCCAGGCTGGGAGCGGCCAGGCCCGGAGCAGCCGGGTCTGGTGCGGCCAGGCCCGGAGCAGCGGCTGCCAGGCTGGGAGCGGCCAGGCCCGGAGCAGCCGGGTCTGGTGTGGCCAGGCCCGGAGCAGCGGCTGCCAGGCTGGGAGCGGCCAGGCCCGGAGCAGCAGCTGCCAGGCTGGGAGCGGCCAGGCCCGGAGCAGCGGCTGCCAGGCTGGGAGCGGCCAGGCCCGGAGCAGCTGGGTCTGGTGCGGCCAGGCCCGGAGCAGTGGCTGCCAGGCTGGGAGCGGCCAGGCCCGGAGCAGCAGCTGCCAGGCTGGGAGCGGCCAGGCCCGGAGCAGCCGGGTCTGGTGCGGCCAGGCCCGGAGCAGCGGCTGACAGGCTGGGAGCGGCCAGGCCTGTAGCAGCAACAGCCAAGTCCAGAGCAACTAGGTCGGGAGCGGCAGTGACCAGACCCGGAGCAGCTGGTTGTGGAACGAACCAGAGCAACAGAGGCCAGGCCCGGAGCAGCCAGGCCCGAAACAGCTCGCTCCTCGCCTGTACCTGCCCACGGCTGCCTCTCAGACATGGCTGGAAACTTTTGCGGGAACTTGAGGGTCTGCTGAATCAAGTGATGAAGGCTTAGATCTGGATGTGTTGAGTTAATATAGCGCTGGGGTGTTGATCTGTGAGTGCCTTGGGTGGGGCCTGGATGAGGCTGGTTGACCTATTTGAAAATGTCTTTTGTGTGAAGTGTATCATTGGGCATGTGGAGGTATTATTGATATGAGAAAATGCTAAGTAACAGATTTACTATCTGAAAAGGGATTTACTATCGGGGAATGGGAGGGAGGAAGAGACTGAACATAAACTGTGCACCTATGGATGAGGACAATGGGGGATGGGGAGGGGGCAGAGGGTGGGGTGGGAACCTGGTGGAGGGGGGAAGAAATTAGGAACCTTTGTAATAATATGAACAATAAAGATTGATTTAAAAATAAAAAAATAAAAAAAAATAAAAAAAAGATTTTTCTTGGTGACCCTCATACAAAATCCAAGAGAAACAGAAAAAGGAAACTAAAGTTAGCACTACTGTGTGCCTACTAGGCACCAAGCATTGTGGTAAAGTCACTTAAAATACTGTATCTTATTTGATAATATATATGACTACCCCATGAGAGTATCAGCTTTGCTACAGTCTGGAAATGTATGACTATAGTTAGAAAAAGCTATGGCTCAGTCATATTTTTGTGAGAATCCACCCAGGTTTTGAGAAGAGAATCAGGAAATCCTTTGGCTCATCAGCCATGCATTTATGACTCAGCTCTTCAGGGTAAATGACTTTATGCACTACTCTAACCTTAACTAAATGCCCACTATGTGATGGGCACCATCTAGGCATTGTAGAATCAAAGATGATTAAGACACAGTACTATCTTCAGGAAACATGCAGTTCCCTGGGGGAGAGAGAGAAACTGACCAAACTGCAAAGTGCAGACAAAACCGCACTTACAAGATTTACACTAGAAAAACTCTCAAAGGGTGATGACCTTTCTTAATCTTGTCTTCAAATTTCAGGAGACTCCCTGTTGTAGCCCATATACAATAATTGTGAACACACTATGTAATTCAATGGTTCAAGAGTCCATCAGTGCAACATATGCAACAAATCTCAAGAACAACCTGTCAGATGACAAAAAGAGCAATGAAGAGAAATGCCTATCTTACCTCAAAGAATGCCAGGAAGGAAATAATAAGCTTCCAATTATTTTATATTAAATTTAAAACATCTAAAAAATTTCTTATTAATGGATTTAGTAAGATTAGAATTTTAATTTTCTTAAAACAAAACCAAATCTTATATTAGAGTTTGCTTCTCACTGAAGCTGAAAGTTCTATCTAGAAAACCAACTTAATAACAAGACTTGGGAAAATTTCAATGTATAAAGTATTAGAACAAGCACACTATTTTTTAAAAAAAATATATTTTTATTGATTTTTCACAGAGAGGAAGAGAGAGGGATAGAGAGTTAGAAACATTGATGCGAGAGAATCATCGACCAGCTGCCTCTTGCACACCCCCTACTGGGGATGTACCCGCAACCAAGTTACATGCCCTTGACCGGAATCGAACCCGGGACCTTTCAGTCCGCAGGCCGACGCTCTATCCACTGAGGCAAACCAGTCCCGGCGGAACAAGCACACTATTAAAACACATATTAATCCTTTTTTTTTTGTTACTCCTTAACCAAGGTTATTTTTTTTCCATTTATTTTTTAGAGAGAATGGAAGGAGGGAGGGGGAGAGAAACATCAATGTGAGAGAGACACGATCTCCAACAGGGGCTGAGGATAGAACCTGCAACTCAGGTAGGTACAAGCCCTTGACCGGGAATCGAACCAGAGACCCTTTGGTGTGCGGGTCAACACTCTAACCACTGAGTAACACCAACCAGGGCAGTAATACTTTTTAAAAAACAAAATACACTTAGAATACTGTTCCTGAAAAAATGTTATTTATATAGATCCATGTTTATTAATGTTGAATACCACACGAGGTACCTAATACAACCTGTGAATGCTCCTCACCTATTTAGTAGTATCTGCTACTGCACATGAACAGGCTAATTTAATTTCTAGTTTCAATATTCTCCATATGACACTGGGAAGGGTAAGAAGTGTCCAAAGCACCTGGCCACCACTCTCATCACTATTATTAATATTTAATCTGGGTCACTCGCACAAAACAATAAAATTCACTTTCCAAAACCATAGTTTTATGACCATTATATTACATTTTGAAACAAAAAAATAACTTTTTCTTTAAATCTCAAATAGCTTTTAAAAGCTTCTTAAGAGAAAAGAGAAGTCTTTGTACCAATTAATTGGCTGCTCTGAACGTAACATCTCTCTTCACTGTTGTTCTTTCTCCCTTCTCCTCTTAATTAAAATTTAAAAAGCCAATTTATTTATGATATAGCTCCCTAAGCAGAGTGTAAAGCCTTCATATACCTAAAGGCTACACAGGAACATGTTTTCATATTCTTTCCATTAAACCATGCTTCTTTCTTTCCTCAAGACATTGCTAAAGATTTTAGGGGGAAGGTATTAAATATTATATTTAATTACTTAAAGCATTTGAATACCAGTGCTGTTAATTATAGATCATATTTATTAAATATAGGAACCCTTTCTTGAGACTATTTTGTTGGCCCCTTTCGAAAGACCATAAAAACTTGAAAAACAATCCATTATTTTGCTCAAACATGTAACAGATATTTACTGAGTGCCTTTCAAGTAAAAAAAAAAAATGGAAAAACACATCAAGAATAGCAAAGATAAATGAAACATGGCTCCTGCCCTCAAGGAGTGGAGTCTGTTACAGCTCATCACAAATGGTCTGTGGTACATACTCTTAAAAGGTATTAAGGACCAAGAGTTTTCATTTATGTGGGTTTTATCCACCAATAATTACCATATTAGACACTAAAACAGAAAAATGTTTAGACAATCAGGGTGAAAAAGACATAAAAGCCTTGGCATTATTATGAAAGTACTTATGATTTCACAGACCCCTTGAAAGGGTTTCAGGGACTCCTGTCCCCAGCAGTTTCCAGATCATTTATTCAGAGCTGCTGGTCTAGTAGGATGATAACATAGGTATACAAATCATTATAACACCCTAGAGGCACTTTTGAAAAACCTCCACCTGACACACTTCCAGATTACCAAGACTCCCAACTGCCCTCTTTTAAATATGACAGGTGCCCACAGCTTACTCTGCATTAGTGTGTGGCAGGTTAATCTCCACACTTCTGCTCCAATTATGCTAGAATCCACTTACGTTAGCTTTGCTCTGTTAATAATTATGCAATCTGATTATATACTAAATTAATTATGTGTATGGGAAAGGGATATGCTTCTAAGAAACATCTAGAAAGATTCTGCATTCAATTTGTTTCCCAGTGTCTAAGTTCTTGCTCCTTTTTAAAGAAATCAAAATTGAAAATCTAACTCAATTGTAGGTTTAATTTTCACAAGAAAAAGCAGATGCTCAATGAGCATACTATATTGAAAGCAATGACCTACATGAACTTTGGTAATTAAATGTACATTTATAAGTTTTCAGATATAAAAAGAAATATGGAACTGCTTATCTAGGAAAAAAAGTTTTAAGATATAATGTTTAAGGCAGTAGAAATGTATATGAATATCATTTTATGATTCCCTACCTTTGAGTTTAACTGACTGAGTATAGGTCCTTCCATATGGGTATGGGATTCTACTGTACTACTATGAAGTAGAATTTGTTAAGGACTATAAGATAAAGACATACAGAGTACTGGAAATCACACACACACATAATACACACACATACACACACACACACACACACACACACACACACACACACACACCTTGAAAAATGGGTAGGATTTCGACTGGTAGACAAATCAGAAGGGCACTGAAGGTTGTGGGAATAGTGTGTGCAATGGCTTTCATATCTGCCTCCCTCTCACTTGAAATTTTAAACTAAGGGACCACACCACAAATCACTGGAATGACGTGGTCATGACACCACTTTTAAGAGAAGCCACTTAAGCTCATCCTACTGACAGTCTTGGAATGGCTCAATTCCTACCTTTTCCTAGACTTAGCTATTTGTTCAAATCTTCTTTGGATTCTGGGAACTATTCCAAATCCCTTTTAAATTCTATTCCCCCTAACCCTCCACCCCTCCTTTTTTGCTAAATTGTTTTACTAATTGGTTTCTGCCAATTGTTTCTGCCAATAATGAGTATGAACACACTTTTGGTGATAGTATTTTATCTATAAAAATTTGAAGAAAGATTTTTAAAAGTTAAGTATACAAAGCACATCCCATAAAAATAACTGAAGACTTCTAGTTCTGATACTGTCATAAACAACAGTGTTACCTTGGTGACATTATTTCACATCTCTGGGCCTCAGCAATGAAGTTACTGGAAGCTCTAAGATCTCTTTAAAAAAAGAGAAAAGAAACACATAACTGGCCTTCCTATATACTTGGGGAAGTTTTATTATTTCATCAGTGTTTATTTTGTTTGCTCTATCACTTTCTAAAAGATCTATATATAATTAAATTTTCTTTGAATAGATATTAGAGAGAAAATGTTTCTTAGACTGACAAAATGTTGAGAAGCTGCCCAAAGACCTGATAATACACAAATTTCTGCTCTAAGCTGAACCTTTCTACTTTATATCTCAATTTGAGATAAACTCTGTGTTGAAGAATTCAAGAGAATTAAGTGGCGCTTTTTACAAGTTAAGGGCACTCCTCGTTTGAACAAGTTAAAGCAGTAAGTAAGCAGGAAGGGTGCTCATTAGCATCGGCATGTAAGTAATGCGAGCCAATGTGTTAGGAACATGTTAGGCATCAGGAAGTTACAGGCATTCATTCCCACAAGACCACTCTGAACCCAGTTCAACGTGGAGGCGTTTAAGAGTACTTACAACTCAAGTTAAAACACAGATGAGTGGCGAGTAACCAAGATTTTGGATTGATCCACGAGACTTCTGAAGCTACTTTTCTGGATTCATACTTATATCAAATCTGTCTACCCTGCCTGGAAAAGTAATGGAAAGCAGGTGCATTTAAAAGGTAAATCATTTTCAATATTCCTAGTAGTTGTCATTATCCTCTTTTAAAATATTTTCCTAGCAGATTTTGCCTGTGATTCACAGAAGCTACTTGGCATCTTAACAAGCCAGTTAGGCAAACTTGCAGTCTCTTTAAATTAAGAAGGAAATCTTTATTCAAATTTGTGAATTGATTCTCTAATCTCTATTTAATCTTCAGAAATTTTAGGAGTAAAAGATCATGTTCAGATTTCAGTAAACTTACAGAGTTAGGATTTGATTATTTACTTCAAAAGTAACATATGAGCAGTCATATATTTTTAAAATTATCTGTTAATGTAATATGTTTTCTTATAGTAATTTTCAAATTATAAATATGCCTAATGCCCTGGGAATTCCTAATTTTAAACCAAATATTGTAACCTATTTTGAGAACTAGATTTAGAATTTAGAAAACATTTCAGCATCTTCATTCACAGTTACTACTCTTTAACTTTTCCCCTACAGACAGAGAAAGAAAGGGATGTTGTAGTGCTGATCAAAGGGTACCTATGAATTACAAAACTGATTGCCTAGGAATAGAAAGGAAAGTGGTTAGTCATGGAACAAAATCAAAGGCAGTGGCCATAAGTATGTAGAGTTTGTTATATGAGCCTATAGAAACCATAACAGACTTCTGATAAAAGGAATAACTTAGTGACTGAGCATTTTAAAAACAAACATTTGTCTATTTTAATACTTTCAAAGCAAGTTCATAAATTATCATTCCTCCTATACTTCATGCTAGTCTCCTTTTCACGTGTTACACCACACATATACTTAATCCAATATAGAAAGCTCTTAAGTACAGCCGAGACCGGTTTGGCTCAATGGATAGAGCATCGGCTTGGGGACTGAAGGGTCCCGGGTTCGATTCCGGTCAAGGGCATGTACCTTGGTTGCGGGCACATCCCCAGTACGGGGTATGCAAGAGGCAGCTGATCGATGACTCTCTCTCATCGATGTTTCTAACTCTCTATCTCTCTCCCTTCCTCTCTGTACAAAATCAATAAAATATATATATATAAAAAAAAAAAGCTCTTAAGTACAGATATGGGCATGATGTTATACAAATAATCATAATCTCTAATCTCAAAATTGCTTATCGAATAAAAATATGAATAAAACCCAGAAAAAAAATACAGCTTTATAAAAGATATGAAATTTGTAATCCTATATAATAAAAGGTTAATATGCAAATGGACCCTAACAGTGGAATGACCAGGAACAACCTGTTGCTATGATAGGTACTGACCACCAGGGGGCAGATGCTCAATGCAGGAGCTTCCCCCTAGTGGTCAGTGCGTTCCCACAGGGGGAGCACCGCTCAGCCACAAGCTGGGCTGATAGCTATGAGCACAGTGGCAGTGGTGGGAGCCTTGGAAACACTAAGGATATCCGATTGTGGTTTTAGGCCCACTCCCTGTGGGATTTCATGTCAGCTGGACATCCCCTGAGGATTCCTGGGCTGCAAGAGGGATGTCTGACTGCCAGCTTAGGCCCAATGCCCCGGGGAGCAGGCCAGGTTGAGGTACCCCCTGGAGTGCATAAATTTTTCACACACCAGGCCTCTAGTACAATAATAAATGCAAAAGGACAGGGAAATCATAGTGCTGCAATAGTTTGTTTTATTCAGAGCTTCATCAAAGGTTGCAATCCAGCTTTGGATGCAGCACTTGAAATGAGAAAGAATTTAAAAACAACAGAAAAGGTGATTAAATAGAAAAAAACAAATCCTTCCAGGAAAGATTAAGTCTTCTAGAGAAAAGACTCACTATAGTGCTATATTTCAGTTAAATAGTGCCAAAAACTGTGCTACCTATGATGAGGGGCACAAAGGAAAAAAAAAACGAAAACAAAACACAGACACCATGCTTAGAAAGATTACAACATAGTTGAGCGACATTATTATTATTATTAATATTATTAATATTAATAATGAAATACTTATAGGCAATCACTGACATTTTAAAATCACTGATTATGATCCAACTTTTATTAATTTAATCCTGTTATCTTCATCATGTTTAATTAGTGACAGTAGTAATACTATATACTAGTTTACTTCTTTATGATTTTTATGATATTTTAATACTAAGTGACCAAATACAGGGTAGAAATTATATCTCCATCAAGAACTCCTTTGAGATAAGTTCTCTTTCCTGAGCTCATTGTCTTTTATAAAGTAGTCCTTCCACTCTACTTGACCATTAGAATCAACTGCAGAGGCTCACTCCCAGAGATTATTCTCTAACTGCATTGTGAGGGCAAGAGGAAGTGGTATTTTTATAACCTCCCTCGATAATGTAATATGCATCACCCCTTCTCACTTTCCCTTTGCCTATATCTTTGTTAGTTTTATTTTATGGGGTAATAACTCATAGTGCTGCCAAATATTTCATCAAATCTAAGATACTGTCAATTGTAATTTTCACCACTTTTATGTGTCACTAAAGAAAGACAAAATACTGCCATGAAACTTTTATAAGCCAATAATTTTAACATATATCCTGAAATGCTTAATGTTTCAGAAATGTTAAATGTCAAACGGGCAATATAATAAAGTTCTCTATTCCTAATTCCCAATCACTCTACTCTCTATGAATAAGAAACTGCATTTGCTCCTATGAACTATCATATCTTGTTCTGATATTCCGGCCCCCTTCTCTTTCCTCCACACCATCTAACTTATAAAGACACAAGAGGATCTAAAGATAAGAGGACAATAGAAGAAACATGGTAGGGGACAGCATTTGGGAGAGGAGTTCTGTTTGGTCACTGATTTCAAAGTAATATTACTTTCATAAGTTTAAGTCATATACCTCATTTTGAGAATGTAGACAATGGTTAGCCGATATAATAGAAAACTAATATGCTAATCAACCGAACAGCAGAACGACTGGTTTCTATGACATGCATTGACCACCAGGGGACTGACGCTCAATGTAAGAGCTGCCCTCTGGTGGTCAGTGTGCTCCCATAAGGGGAGTGCTGCTCTGCCAGAAGCCAGGCTCAAGGATGGTGAACGCAGGGGTGGTGGCGTCAATCCGAGGGCTCCCGGACTGCGAAAGGGGTGCAGGCCCTCCCCAAGCCCCCTACCCCCACATGAATTTTGTGCACTTGGCCTCTAGTTAATTTATAACATCTTTTCAAAGAGAATGCAAAATTCTGTTCTGCCAAATAGCAATATATAAATGAGTTCAATACAATTTCAAAGTTCACTTGATGGTTTATAGAAGTGCTTTGCTTATCTGATCACAATAAAATTTCCTAATGAATAATAACTCATAGGTTACACCTCAAAAAAAAAAAAAAAAAAACTCATTAAAAAAAAAACTTGAATGACTCCTGCTTACAGAATTAGAAAACATAGGTTTCCCTGAAACACTCAGTTCCCAAAGTACATTTAAAATATTAGTTAATATGATTTGTAAATTGTTTTCAAGATGACCTCTGTAATGAAACACAAAGAAATATGGATAGAATTTTGCCTGAATTTCTCATTTAGTCTGTCATGTTTATTTGTGCACCTTCTGATACACAGTGCTTTATTCTTCTCTAACTCCTCAAATGAGGCTAAAAATTTGCTGGGTAGCAAAGTTTCCTGGGTTTCTTTGAAGACGCAGTTTAACACAGTAAAACATTTACAGGTGTATTCATCTGACTGGAACCACCTATCCACATCACTTTCCAGCCAAAGGTTATATCCAGTGAGACCCAGGATACAAGTAATCTGCAGAGTTACTCAGACGTGATTAATCAGCAATATAAGGTAGGTGAGATAGTATGTACTTGTATTAGTACAATCCTGGTACCAGACAACATCTAATGTAGATGAATTTATATTTCAGAACGAAACAAAAGTTTGGACACTTAAATAGATTTTTATTAAAATGAATTAAATTCCTGATTCTTTAAAATGTTAATATACTATACTGTACAATTTATTTTTATTTTTTTTAATGTTTTTATTGATTTCAGAGAGAAAGGGAGAGGGAGAGATAGAAACATCAATGATGAGAGAGAATCACTGATCAGCTGCCTCCTGTATGGCCCCCACTGGAGATCAAGCCCACAACCCAGGCATGTGCCCTGACCCGGAATCAAAGCCTGACTTCCTGGTTCATGAGTCGATGCTCACCCACTGAGCCACAGTAGCCAAGCTATTTTTTTTTTTTTTTTTTTTTTTTTTAACAGAAGACGCTAAAGTGAAATAGTCATAGCTGAGTATCAAAATGAATGTTTCTCATATTGAATTATGGTAATGACAATGACATCATTTCCTGTCAGGAATTGGTAGATAAGATGGGAATGACTCCAAATGGCCTAGAATAAGTTTTGCCTAATGCAGAGAGTGAACAATTAGCATCACTATATACTGAAAGGTTTAGCTAGAATTTGGGTAGGAATTGGGCCTAACTAATGGATATACTCATATCAAGAACCTAACAATGGCTTTGTTTAAACCTTCAAAGTTGGCTAAAGAGCCCTGTATATGTGTGATTTACTGATATCTAAGATAGAGGAAATCTAACTCCAATAAAACTCTGTCTGCAAAGCAGATGAAACTCTCAAGTCTAGTGGAACTAAGTGAGCTAATCATTGAGGTGTGGATTAAGCTCTTCTGCTTAGTCTACTGATCTGCTTAATTCCAGTTTGTATCTTTAGTAAGGCAGAGAAATGTGGTCACACAAACCATGGATATTTCCATTAGCTTTGGTCCTAAAACACCATTTTCACAGTTATGACCTGATTGACATTATCTAGGACAAGCTTCCCCTACCCCACATGCTCCAAGCAAGTAAACATAAGTTTAGAATAGACTGAAAAACAACAACAACAAACAACCGAGGTGCTTTCTCCTAAGGGACATGTGGATCACAATAGGCAGCAATGATGAACAACCCCCTGCAATTCTGTAATCCTCAATCTTCTTGTTTTAATGGTATAACATGGAGTGATGAGGTAAGGTGGGGCCTACTTTGTGCCACTATGCAATGAAGTTGCATGCAAAACGGCTTACTGTGTGCCATTTTTCATTTTAAGACTGCAAGTGGGTACAACAGGACTCAGAATATGAATCCTAAGTTTCATATCAGATCCTAGTCAGGCACTTACACAAGGTTTCCATTACACTATTGTTGCCAAGCCACAGGTGGCAAACAAATCATACACATCAAGTTTGTGGAAGCCAAGAACACTAGAGTGAGAAAAAGTGACCACAGGATAGAGGCACCTGATGGGATAGTTCAGTCTATCAAAACAAGCAACAAAAACAAAGAGCAAGCATCAGTAGTTTTATTTTTCTTTTTTTAAATATATTTTATTGATTTTTCACAGAGAGAAAGGGAGAGATATAGAGAGCTAGAAATGTTGATGAGAGAGAAACATCGACCAGCTGCCTCCTGCACACCCCCTACTGGGGATGTGCCCACAACCAAGGTACATGCCCTTGACCGGAATCGAACCTGGGACCTTTCAGTCCGCAGACCGATGCTTTTTTCGGTGACCATCAGTAGTTTTAAAAACAGGCATCAGAAACCAGAAGTGAGCAAGTTAGCAAATGTAAGGAGCCCTGGAGTGAGGGCCAAAGAGGTCAGAAGTTCAGCTTCTGCCCCCTCACCTTCCCACCCATGGAAGCCCATCCTCTACCAGCACTAGCTTCACTTCCAGTAACAGAGTGAAAGGAAGCAGACCCAGCAGCACATAGTATCTGACTACAGCACTTTAAACATACAAAGAAAATACCAGCACAGCCTCTAACACTATACTATAGTTATGTCCTGTTGATTCTGATGTCGCATAACATTCATGAAAAGAACTTTGGTTGATTCTGCCATTATATGGTGTTACTCATGTGCAGAGATGATGAACATAAGAATTCCATGGAAATATTTCCAAAGTTGTTCCAAAAATTCCAATCTATTCACTATATCTTAAAAAGACTTGATTAAAAAAAAAAACAAAAAAAAAAATCCACACACACACGGAATTGTCAGAATATAACAGCAAACTCTTCTTAAATGAGACAGGACTGAGAGGAAGCTTTAGTACTTAGTATTGGCCATTAACAAGCTATAAAATTCTAGATAAAACACTTAAAATTCTCTGGAATGCAATTGTGTCTTTGGTAAAACGAAAAGGTTAAATCTCATGGTCTCTAAGCAATAACCAGCCCTAAAAATGTTCTGTTTTAGATTTCTAGTCTGATTTCAATGGACTTTTTATAATCTCAATTACATATAAATGTTAAATTCAAAATCTTCATAATGGCCCAGCCAGTGTTGCTCAATGGTTTGAGTGTCATCCCACACACAGAAGTGTCCTTGGTTGGATTCCCAGCCTGGTTGGGGCTTGTGCGGGAGGTGATATCTCTCTCTCTCTCTCTCTCTCTCTCTCTCTCTCTCTCTCTCTCTCTCTCTCTTCCCCCCCCCCCCCCCCCACTGC
The DNA here is from genome assembly GCF_964339955.1 of Pipistrellus hanaki. Lineage (NCBI taxonomy): Eukaryota > Metazoa > Chordata > Mammalia > Chiroptera > Vespertilionidae > Pipistrellus > Pipistrellus hanaki. The sequence continues at coordinate 77,047,629 of NC_140505.1, read as the reverse complement.
CTCCCTCTCATCTCCTCACCCTCTTTCTCTTCTCCCCCACCCTGTCTCCTCCAATCAACAGCCTTACTCGCCAGGGCTAATATAATTATTTTATGACTGAGAAATCTAACATTGTTTAGAGAACATATGAGGTAAGCATGTTTAGAAGAATCTGCTTTAATATTTCTATCAGCATACTGTTGAAGAATTTTAATGTAAAATAAATATAAATCAATGTAATATAAAATCTAGTCTTATGATTCTGAAAACAATGTAGTTCCCCAGAATAATTTAGCAGTCAGACCAGTCAAATAATAGTGTATTGAGAACTATGTTCATACTTCTCATGGGCCTTTAAATTCTAGAACTGAAAGCTCAGATCACTAAAATGGATTGGAAGGCAAGTTATAGGGGAAGAAGGAACACTAACATGTCATTCCAGTTCCCAGATTAAAAAACAAAAGCCTAGGTTATGGTCCTTCTTTCCATCCTTTGCGAACGCTGAAAACAACAACAAAAAAAAATCAACTTTCCCATGTCACTATTTTATAGTAGGTACTTTGAATTTGTCTTTTGTCTTCACAAGCACCAGTGCACACGCACACACACAGTTATATTTTCTACATCAGCCCAAGTCTTTTGTTTAGCACTGAAGCAGGTATAGGATGAAATAAGATTATACATATTCTATAGGAAATCTTAACCAAGAAAACATGTAAATGATTACTGTAAAGACTATATTTAATTTTTTACTTTTAGGGTAAAAAAACAGGTATTAAAAAAAGTCTTCTCACTTGCTAAAGATCCCCAAACCAGAATCACACACAAATACAATTAAATTCAAGGGCAATATCACAAATAACAGGTTTAAATGTTCTCATTTGGGTTTCTAAAATGACTACACCACTGTGAAATGTGTGGCTTTTTATATAAGAGAAAATCATATATACCTAGTTCCTTTATCTTTATAATTTACTTTTAAAAAATGAAAATAATTCAATATACAGTATTCTCCAAAAGAGGACAATATTATTCAATATGAAGAGCCTGCCTTATTAAGTAATATCTTAGTAGACATTTAGAAATAGATAAAAACTCACACTTAGCTGGAGAATTAAACAATTATAATTGCTTAACTGCCAAGAGAAAATTCAATTTATTCTGAGTAACTTTTATTACTTCAAAAAATATACATGAAAATCTTTTCACAACAAATTCCTTCCCTGATACAGTTAAATGCAAATTATCTTTTTTCCCCCCTCGTCTTACTCCAGAGAGCTCTGCATACATAGCTGATACGCCACCTACTGCAAAACCGAGCTGACAGCGCAGGCGATGCTGCCAGCACTTCATTCCATCACCAGGCTGCAGCTGAATAAAGGCGTGTTTGAGAGGCAGTTTTTGTAAAAATTTCAAATCCAAGAAGAACAAGCTGAAATAGCATTTTCCAAAATGGAGTGTAAAGTAAACAGAAGAGATAAAGAAAAGGAATATGAAGGGAAACACAACAGCCTGGAAGATGCTGACCAAGGAAAGAACTGCAAATCTTCACTGATGACCCTCAACGTTGGTGGATATTTGTACATTACTCAAAAGCAAACACTGACCAAGTACCCCGACACTTTGCTTGAAGGTATCGTAAATGGAAAAATCCTCTGCCCGTTTGATGCTGATGGCCACTATTTCATAGACAGGGATGGGCTCCTCTTCAGGCACGTCCTAAACTTCCTACGAAATGGAGAACTTCTACTGCCCGAAGGGTTTCGAGAAAATCAACTTCTGGCACAAGAAGCAGAATTCTTTCAGCTCAAGGGACTGGCAGAGGAAGTGAAATCCAGGTGGGAGAAAGAACAGCTAACATCCAGAGAGACTACTTTCTTGGAAATAACAGATAACCATGATCGCTCACAAGGACTCAGAATTTTCTGTAATGCTCCTGACTTCATATCAAAAATCAAATCTCGCATTGTTCTGGTGTCCAAAAGCAGGCTGGATGGTTTTCCAGAGGAGTTTTCAGTATCGTCAAATATCATTCAATTTAAATACTTCATAAAGTCTGAAAATGGCACTCGACTTGTACTAAAGGAAGACAACACCTTTGTCTGTACCTTGGAAACTCTTAAGTTTGAGGCTATAATGATGGCTTTAAGGTGTGGTTTCAGACTGCTGACCAGCCTGGACTGCTCCAAAGGGTCAATTGTTCACAGCGATGCACTTCATTTTATCAAGTAATTACCTGTCACGAACAAAGGCAACAAGCATGCAGCCGGCAAGCTTCGGAGAACCACGGCATCAAAGGCATCCCAAATAACGTGCCTCACTAGCTCTGTACTGAGAGCCCTGCCGCTAATCAAATACTGTGAGCTAACGGTATGTAAATTCTATTGCTAAAAATGTCCTTCTGTAGGGTATCCTGCTGATCAGACTCTTAACTTAAAATGTAAACAGTGATCTTCTATATATTGTAAATAAAGACTGAATGCCTGTATTTGTTTATTTTTCCTTACGCTGTCTTTTAACCAAAATGTCTTGGGTACTTCTATAATAAACAAGTATGTAAATTATCATTCATTTAAGTCAATGGTAATAAAATATTTGAAGGGGCTACAAGATTTAAAATATTTTTTACTTATGGCAAAAATCTACAAAGAAACTGAACTGGTAAAATTAACCATTGAGAGAAAAACAGATATGCAGATTTATGAAAATAGAGCATAGTGAAACCAAAAAGAATGTAAGGCATTAAAGCTGTTGACTTAATTTTTAATGGTAGGCACCAAAAGCTTATTTATAATTTCTGTATTAAATACTTGAATTATAGCTGAAATGATACATTGCTGAAAATTCCTAGAAAACTGCTTGCTGAAAAAAATAAAAAATAAAAGCACTACTAGCTTCTTTGCTTGCATTTATCATTATAATAAAAAGTTACATGTGTCACTTTAAAACAAATAGTACCACTTGATGATTTTATACAATATTATGCATGGGTGTAATAAACTGGCAGGCTAGTAACTGGATGGTCTTGCAAGTGACAAAAATCAGCAAATTTACTTCTTTGCAGGCTGAGCTCCAACACAGCACAAATAACTTCATCTCAACACAGTATGGTATTAGAATAATACAGGTAGGAGTTCATTTTCAGAATCACCTTATCTATTCATTTTTCAAGCTCAACAATATTAAATGAACATCACTACACATTACTTTTATATTCACTGAGTTGTGTTTAATTTTTTTACTTCATGCTAAGTAAGAAGCTATTTTTTAAAATTAGGTTTTATATATAGTTACCTCTATGAAATAATGTAAAAACTCACCTTTAATATAAGTGCATTTTTCTCTACCAAATAACAGCTAGTCGTTTCTATACCACTTATTTACTTTGTATTCTAAGAATAAATTATATCTTAAATTTGCTCCTTTCAAACTTAACCATTAAAACTTGCAACTAAATCTTAATTTTTAAATAAATATTAATATATTTCTGAAAATCTTTACTGAGATTACATAAATTAGCACATGTGCCAAAAGTTGGCTTACACATGTAAAATTAGAATTAGCAACAAAACTAGTATTACTTCCAGTTACAACATTTAAGATAACACAAAAGGTGGCTGTACATACTAGGAGAAATATTTTAAAATCTGTTATATAAAGAAGTCATTTTAAAAAATCCACATTAAAAAAACCACAATACACTTCACATCAACCATACAATTTTATGTATAACAAGAAAGAAAATGCTTCAACAAAGACATCAACTTTTCTCTTACGTACTTGAAAATTTAATGTACTTTTAAATGAGGATTTAAAGGAACTATGAAAATAGGAAAAATAGTGAAATCTACTTTAACAGGTTAGAAATTGAACTGTTTATATACCTACTCAGCTTATGAGTTGACTTTTCTTTGGCATTTGGACTTTGGTAATAAAAAAAAACACCGTAGTGATTTAATGTCAAAGCAAGATTTTCTCTAACAGAATTTCATTACAAATAATAAAAATAGCCCTGACATATCTTTTAACAGGAGATAACTGAACAAATCTCCTTTGAAGTATTAAAAGTAAAGTTTTGCATCAATTCACAAATGAGAATTTAACTGTTATAATAAATTATTGTTGATGGAAACCACTACTTAAAGAAATTTGTCATTCATTTTTATGTGTCTCTAAAAAATTATATCTGGATACACTTAAAAATGTTTTAAATCCTCACCCAAAGATATGTGTTTGTTGACTGTTAGAGAGATAGGAAGGGAGAGAGAGAAACATCAGTTGATTGTCTCTCATATGCTCCCTGACTGGGGATCGAACCCACAACCTTTTGGTGTACAGGATGATGATGCCCCAGCCAATGGAGCCACCTAGCCAGGGCTGTATTTGGATGTACTTAATTCCTCCTCAAGCTTTTAATAAATTATAATATCCTAAAACAATGTGATAATCTAAAAGTAAATTTGACTAGGTTGATCACTCTTGTATAACTTTTCATAAATGTATCTTTTAAAATTAAAAATTATTTGCAGTTGGACTTATATAATCAAAATGTGCTGTAAGTGTAGAAAATATCTACTTTTAAGCGTTATGTTTTCTTTCCATTTAAAAAACTCATGATCCCTAGCTGGTTTGGCTCAGTGGATACAGCACTGGCTTACAGACCAAAGGGTCCCGGGGCGTGTAAGAAGCAACCAATTGATGTGTTTCTCTCACATTCATGTTTCCCTATGTGAAACATCTCTCTCTTCCAGTCTCTCTAAAATAAATCACTGGAAAATATCCTCAGTGAGGATTAAATACACACACAACACACACACACACACACACACACACACACACACACTCACTGACACACAAAACCCTCAAGAAATCACACAAAATGCCAATTGCAAGTCAGAGTAAAGCTGTCATAATATTTTTGTTTGCAGTCACTAAAGAATTTCTTCCTCAAATCTTTTCTCCAAAGAATAAATCACAAAGTGACTATCTTCTTTTTTCAGAAAACAGATAATAAAAAGTAGTTTACTATACCTGCCATGAGCCAATCATATATACTCTTGCATTTAAAATTGTCTAACAGTGATGATAGCACTGTCCTTAAAATATGAAAAATAAAACATGGCTATGGTGTACTATATTTCTAAAATGTATATGGAAACAAGAAGAACAAATGAAACAATTATGAGACTTTTCAAATGATTCAAGAAAGAAGACTACTATCCCAGACTGAAGATGATACTGATTAAACAGGTTCAGTTACTTCTTTAAAAAAAATTAAGTCAAATGCTATATTTAAGATGACAATAAAAGGTAGCACTTACTTTATCACATGCCAGCTACCAGGCTATTAACATACATTACCTCAATTAAATCTCAACTGACCCTAAGAAAGGTACTATTATTCTTTCCTTCTTACAGATGAAACACAGGCTTAGAAAGCTAAGAATCTGCTGAGATCAAACAGTTATCAGGAGGTAAAGGTGGAATCAAGACTTGAAACCCACATACACTAGTTCCAGGATCAGCAGGAATCATGTCTGCTTTTGTAGGCCACTTATATCTCTAATACCTACAAACTGGCATAAAATAGGCATTCATGAAGTATGCGCCGAACACAGAATAATAAAATACAGGTTTGCCTCACTCCACAATGCAGGTATTCTTTTTATTGTTAGTCTTCACTGGAGGACATTTTTCCCATTGATTTTTTAGAGAGAGTGGAAGGGAGTGAATGAGGGAGTGAGGAAGGGGGATAGAAAAAGAGGGAGAGGTAAGGAGAGAGAAAGACAGACAGACATAGGTGGGAGAGAAGATACAGCAACTGGTAGCTTCCCACACTTGCCCTAACCAGGCCCAGGGATCAACCTGCAATCCAGGTAGGCGCCCTGGACTTTGAATAGAATCTGAGACCCTTCAGTGCAAAGGCCAATGCTCTAATGACTGAGCCAGCAGCCAGGGCACAATGCAGTACTCTTAAAATTTGAGTGAAAAGTTAAATTTTGGGAAAGCAAATAATATTTTTAATGTGATGTTATTTAAAGAACATGATGCGAATCATTTCCGAAGAACAAAAAAACATCCCAAATCTATCTGTTGATAATCTAGATTTTCACATATCAGGTTAAGTGAAAATGAAGTTATCTTTTTATGACTTGTATAGTCAACAGAACTGATACATTATAAGAAAAACATACATCACAGTGAAACATATGGGTTCTGGAGTCAGGGTTTAAATACAATTAACTTCCACTAACTTGCTTACAGGACTGTAATCAAGATTATATATATATTATTGATTACAGAGAGGAACGGAGAGTGAGAGAAATATCAATGATGAGAATCATTGATCAGCTGCCTACTACATGCCCCACACTGGAGATCAAGCCCACAACCTCGATGGGAAATCGAACAGTGAACTCCTGGTTCATAGGTCAACGCTTACCAATGAGCCAAGATTTTTAACATCCTCAGAGTGAAATGGAGATAATAATGATTAATTAATAGAGTTTTGATAAAGCTTAAATTAAATTCTAAATTATCTGTAAAGTGCCTCACACATCACAGACTTTCAATAAGCACCAATTATTATCCTGTGTAAAGGTATCTTCATGATATAACCATGAATAATAGGCACAAAAATGCACATGCACATTAATTAGACTTTCAACTTAGACATAAACAGAATGGATAACTTTTAACAAACACAGGCTTAATGTGTTTGAATACTATAAGATATAGAATATACTTTAAATTGCTACATGCAAATATAGTTTTCATTTGTATTAGTTTAAAATTACATATGAAGTTTCTTGGGATTTCATTTTCTCTAGCTTCATGTACAAAAACCATAAGAACAAAATTATTATTACTGCAATTAAGCAGTAATATATGTGATAACACAAACACATAAACTGATGAACTAAAATAGATCCAGAGACATGGAAGCAAACCATTCATTCAATCTCAGGGAGAAGGCGGGGAGGGGGGTTTTGAGAGATCAACCGCATGACCCATGGACACAGTCAGTAGGGGGTGAGGGCATATGCTGGAGTGGGGAAGAGGGGGAAGGTCAGTAGGGGGGGAGGATTCATATGTAATACTTTTAAACAATAAAGAATTTTTAAAAAGTAAGAATATCTGAATAATTATCCTATATAATAAAAGACTAATATGCAAATTGACCCAACAGCAGAACGACTGGTTGCTATGACGCGCCTAACCACCAGGGAGCAGAGGCTAACGCAGGAGCTGCCTCCTCTTGGTCAGTGCACCTCCCACAGGGGGAGCGCCGCTCAGCCAGAAGCCGGGCTCACAGCCGGGCGCGCAGCAGCCTCGGCAGCACTAAGGATGACATCCCGAGGGCTCCCGGACTGCTAGAGGGCGCAGGCCGGGCCGAGGGACCACACTCTTCACCTGTGCACAAATTCTGTGCACTGGGCCTCTAGTCCTTGATAAGCAGAGATGTAATATGGACTACCCAAAACAGAATACAACTTAGAAATTACTTGTATTTAGCTTTGAAATATATAATGGCTACTTCTGTAGTTGATTTCCTAATCATATTTTGCTTAAACTGATATTAAAATTAATTTGCTTCTGTGAACAAACACCCAGGGAGTAGTGAAAGAGAAAGGTATACTTGCCCTAGCCAGTTTGGCTCAGTGGATAAAGCATCTGCCAACAGATTGAAGAGTCCCGGGTTCGATTTTGGTGAAGGCACATGCCCAAGTTGTGGGCTCGATCTCCAGTAGGGGGAGTGCAGGAGACAGCTGACCAATGATTCTCATCATTGATATTTCTCCCTACCTCTCCCTTCCTCTCTGAAATCAATAAAAATATATCTATATATATAAAAGGCTAATATGCAAGTGTCCCCGTGGGAGTTTGACCAGAGACTATGAGTTCGATTGCTCGCTATGATGTGCACCAATCACCAGGGGGTGGCGTGGAATGAAGGAAGGCCACAGTCAGCAGCTGAAAGGCCCCAATCGGCCCTGATCACCAGCCAGGCCTAGAGACCCTACCCATGCACAAATTTTGTGCACCGGGCCTCTAGTTTTTTAAAAAAAAAAAAAAGGAAAAAAGAAAGAAAAAAAAAGTATACTAGGTAGAGAGAAATACCGGTATCTAAGATAAAATTTTAAATTTGCCTAAAATAATTTATAAAGAGGTGACTGTATTCCTAATTCTCTTGATAAAAATACCTAACATTTAAAAAATTTCCAACAAATGACGGAAATTACTGATATGAATATTATAAACTATTATAAGTTACCTTTATTTAACTAAATTTCCCAACAATGCAAAAATGTACATTAAGTCTTTTGTATATAAAATGTGGAAACTAGTTTTATTTAAGTCATTTGAGAAAAAATACTGAATTGGATATTATTATATATCTTTAAAAATTGTTCCCTAGCATAAAATATAAATTCATCAAATGATACAACACCTGAAGTGTCATATTAATAGTATGACAAGTTTTTTCCAAACCCAGATTCTAGAGTATAGTCAGTGACGTTTAAAAGCAAGTTTTAGTATAGATATATCTTTTTAAAAACAACAATCCAGTTAAGTTTTAAAAATTCCTTTCTGAAGACAGGCCCAACTTTTCAAAAGTAATTTTGATTGCTGTTCTCTAGGATGATTAGCATATTCGTTTTTTAATAATCTTTTTTTTTTAATTTTATTGATTTTTTACAGAGAGGAAGGGAGAGAGAGAGAGAGAGAGAGCTGGAAACGTCAATATGAGAGAAACATTGACCAGCTGCTTCTTGCACACCCCCTACCGGGGATGTGCCTGCAACCAATGTACATGCCCTTGACCGGAATCGAACCTGGGACCTTTCAGTCCACAGACTGACATTTTACCACTGAGCCAAACCGGCTTCGGCTGTTTAGCACATTTTTACATCATTACAATAAAATTGAGCAAGTACACTGATTTCTTCTTAATTCCACCTCCACTTATTTTGCTTCATGACAGATGTTTATTAATTAGTTTTTAAGGCTAAGAGTTTTTAAATGATACTAACTTTAAGCTCAATTGTTGCTGGAAATTCGGTAACTTTCTACGACTTAATACAGTTAAAAACAACAACAAACTAGAGCATTTAGCATTTACTTTATGTAGCATACCATTTGATAAATTTTTATATGTGTATATATATATATATATATATATATATATATATATATATATATATATTTTTTTTTTTTTTTTTTTTGAAAACACATATTAGAAATAAGTATGCATGCAGACACCCATGATCATACATTCTAACATTTTTACACACTTTTCCTATCTATGTATAGGTATTTTAAAAAACACACTTATAGAAAGAAAAGGAATGTATAACTCCTCCTTAGCTGGATACATAAATAATTATTAATAAAGATTTGATTAGTATGGGAGAGAAACAGCAAATTCAAGAATCTAAAAGTCATAGGTGACTGGTTTATAAAACAAACCAAAAAATTTCAACTGCAGACATCTGTGATAAATGTGTTTACTTGTTACAACACAGCCAAAAATAACACACTGCAATTCAGTGTATAAATATTCAGCTATCTTGAAAACTGAAAGCAGGAGTAATTTTTTGGTTCCCAGTTATACTTATATTTGGTTCCCAGGTAAATATAACTTTTCCTCTTCTATCTTATCAACATTTAGATCATTTGAATACTAGAGGCCTGATGCATGAAAATTGTGCAAGAGTAGGCCTTCCTACCCTGGTTGCTGGCACTGGCTTCCCTCCAGCACCCAGGACCCAGGCTGCTTCACTCCTCCAGCTGCCTCCAGCACCCGAGACCCCGGCTGGCTTCCCTGGGGCTGCCCACAGGCAGGGACCCCGGCCAGGCCAGGAATGACTCTGGTCTAATTAGCATATAATATTATCCTTTTATTATTATAGATAAGGTTGACTGTACTTAAGAGGCAATAAATGGAGTTTTATCTATATCTCTTGCTAATAAAAGAACAAAAATTGTATATTGTAAAATTTACTAAATGATGGGTATATAGAAAAATAAAGCTAGATATAAAAACTTAACAGTTAACACCTAGGTGTTTGGTGAAGCCAACACTACGCATTAAGTAAAAGCATTCCCAATCTTCATTCAGTATCACATTAAGACTAAATATAACTAAAGAATATAATAAAATATTTTAAGTAGAATTACTTTCAATTATCTTATTATGTACCAAAACAACGTGGGTTTTTTTTTTTTTTTTTTTTTTTTTTTTGGTTTAAGACAATGGAAAAGTGGTTGAGAATTTAAAAATCAAAGTAAAAAGAGACATATCAACTACACCAATGTTAAGTAAGTAAACACTGAAACCTCTTCTACAGAAATGAATGGTTTTCCAACAAGGGAACAACTACTACTTTGTACCTTTTCCCTTCAAAGAAATCATCTATGGTTGTTTCTGTAAGTTTCAGGGAATTATACTTCCTTGGTAAAGAATATGAATGAGTGGAAAAATAAGAAAAAGTGGGATGCGCTGATAATCTGTCCTTTTAGGGGAGATTATAAAAGTGCCTGGCATTCGCTGAGTTGTTTGTTATTAGGTTTCAGGCACAGTACTCAGTACTTTACATGCATTATCTCCTTTAAGTGCGGTGCAGAGACTGCTAATTAATCCAACACCCATTCTCTGCTTTGTTAGTAACTGAATCCTGGTTCAGTGTGGCAATTGTATCCAGATAAAAGCCTGTATTTCCCAGGGTTCAGAGGCTGCTAGGTGCGGCCAACATATCAAGTTCTGACCATGGGAATATATGCAAAAACTCATAGGGTGTGACTTTTGGATACAGTCCTGTAAAGGGTTACAAAGCCAGGCGAACCTTTTGCTTTGTCCTCTTGCTTCCATTTCGCTGCCTGGGATGTGGATGTGATGATTATAATTGCAGAAGTCAGTCTGCATCACCTTCAGGATGGAAGCCTCAAACTAATGATAGCAACAGTGCTAATAACCATGGAATCGCCATCCCAGAACTGAATTTCTAACATCAGAATTTCCGTTACAAAGAAAAATATGTTTAATCACTGCTATTTTGGGATGCCTGTTAATCACAAAAGGTAAGAGCTGGGAAGAACCCCTGTTTTACAGATGAGTGAACAGATCCATGGAGTTAAGCAACTTGCCATGGTCGCACGGCTAGTAAGCCACCTCAAAGTGCCAAGCTTTTGACCACTGTGTGATACCTCCTTCAGACTGGAAACCAGCAACTCAGAAGCAGACTTGGAAGAACATAAGCCTTGAAAAAGGTAAGATAATGTTAAAGAAAGACTGGCAGTTCCTTTCATTAGACTAGGCCAAGACTTGGCTTAAAATACTGGAATAAACCCAAGTTAACCAAGAAGGAATCCAGTCAGTCTAGTGAGTTTGAAAGAAGAAAAAACTAGGATAAAGAACCCATTTCTGAGACATGTGGGGGCTACGGCCACAGAAAGGAAAAGGGGGTGACTCATAGGTCAGGGAATAAATCTAACCAAGAAAGAAACTCCTGTGAGCTCGGCAAATTTTCCTCATTCAGGTACAGAATCACTTCTCGATTAAATCCAGAATAGCTACCTGGGAATTACCACCAAACTAATTTTTAGAAAAGAACTAAAAATTCTTATGGAAACAACTAAGGAAAATAATATATTTAATCAAATGTGAAATGGGGAGGGTATTTATCTACTAGTTATGCAAAGGAACAACTTCACAGAGCTCTGAGATACAATCAACTTTTGTACCATATTCCCCTCCCTCGCTTTGGGGTGGAGGAGGAGTGTGAAGGTGGATGGAGAAGGGCACAATCCTCCTGTTTCCTTGTATTTTTGAGCAATTAAAACTGCTTAGGATCTAAAGCATCTGGTATGCTGTTTTAGAGTTCTCTTGGAGGGAGTGAAATAAACTAGAAAACATAAATGTAGTCTGAAAAATGGAACGGTGGAAGCCAGACATGGCCCATTTTTAAGAAACAGTAAGTAAGGGATGAATGAAAGAAAGAGTTACATAAAATGCTACCTGCAGAGAGAGAAAGAAGAGTCTGAGGCTTTAACTAGCAGGGCAGCTATTGTTTCCTAACTGACTATTATCACCTTCAAGTTTCTAAATTAATAACTCCGTGGTAAACTACTCAAACAATTAGATCCACCCCCCCCCCAATATGTCAACAGAATGATCAAGAAAAGCTACTGCTTGCATTTTTACACTAATGCTAAAGCTAACATACTTAAAAAAATCATGCACTACTTTCCAATAATGAATACTAGTAAACTACGGGACAGACATAATCTTGTGCTGCAGATTTCACTCCCAGGTTCCCAATCAAATGTCATATCATAACCCACAGAGTCAGCTTCAGGAGAAACCTTAATCAATGCAGAAATAGTAAACTGTAACTCTAGTTAGGGAGGCCCTAATCCAACGTGCCTGGTGTCCTTATAAGAAGAGACGCACCAGGTGTACATGTGCAGAGGAACAACCGTATAAAAAGGCAGCATGAGGGTCTATTATTTGGGGTTATTAAAGTATACTGTATTTGCCTGCCCAGGAGAGAGGCCTCAGGAGAAAGTAATCTGAAGGAGAATCCAAGATGGCAGCATACGTAAACACCTAACTGCAGCCTCACACAACAATTTCAATAAAATACAACTAAAATACAAAATGGACATTTCCTAGAACTACAGGAAAGTCGACTGACTGGAAATTCTACAATGAGAAGCAAGGAGAAAACAAGAAGGAAAAGCAGAGGAGCTGTAAAAGCCTAAGGTATGGAGATATGGTGTGCGTGGAGAGGACAGAGCCAGAGAGGATGGGGCGGCTGAGTGCCTGGCTGGCGTTCCCTAGCGGGAAGGAGATAAAAGCTCCAGACTGTGCTGAACCCCAGATCCGACAGCACTGAACCCCAGTTCTAGGCCAGATCCTGGGGACGCAGGCTCATACAGAGGAAGCCTGGGCTGTAAGGTGGAAACCCAGGGGAGCGGCGAAAGGAAGTCCCGGAGGCGTGCACATTGCGCGCAGAGAACGGACAGTTGACTGTGCCACAATTCAGCGGGAAGAAGACAAAAGCTCCAGACTGCTCTGAACCCCACTTCCAACCCCACTTCCAACTGAACTGAACCCCAGTTCCGGGCTCATTGGGGGAGAGCCTAGACTGTTTGGTAGCAGGCGAAACTCGAGGGCACCTTTCTCTCAGAGGTGATTGCAGCGAGTACTGAAGGACACTGAGAACACTGAGACTCAGGAGCCTCATAGGGCGTGGCTGACAGAAGCCAAGGCTGTAGGCTCCACCCTGAAACTCCGCCCCATCCAAGCTGAACAGAGACTTTTAAGGCTACCAACTCAGGGAAGCTACGAAAATGCTGAGACAAGGAAACAGATCACAAATGAAAGAAATGGAGGATAAAAAGGTGACTGGATATAGAGTTCAAAACCACGCTTATAAGGTTTTTCAAGAATTTCCTAGAAAAGGCCGATAAAATAAACGAGACCTATGAGGATATGAAAAGGGATCATCTAGAAATAATAAGGGATCAGCAAGAAATAATAAGGGATCAACAAGAAATAAAGAATACATTGTCTGAAATAAAAAATATTATAGAGTCCTAAAAACAGAATGGAAGATTGCAAGAATCAAGTCAAAGATTTGGAACATAAAGAGCCAGAAGACACTCCTCCGCAGAAGCAAGAAGACAAGAGAATCCAGAAAGTTGAAGATAAAGTAAGAAACCTCTGGGACAATTTCAAGCGAACCAACATCAGAATTATGGGGGTCCCAGAAGACGAGAGAAAGATACCCGAAAACATAATGAAAGAAACAGTGACAGAAAACTTCCCCCACCTGGTGAAAGAATTAGACTTACAAGTCCAGGAAGCCCACAGAACCCCAAACAAAAGGAATCCAAAGAGGTCCACACCAAGACACATCATAATTAAAATTCCAAGAGCAAAAGACAAAGAGAGAATATTAAAAGCAGCAAGAGAAAAGCAGGTAGTTACCTATAAAGGAACACCCATACAATTGTCAGCTGATTTCTCAACAGAAACCATGCAGGCCAGATGGGAATGGCAAGAAATATTCAAGGTGATGAATAGCAAGAACCTACAGCCAAAAATACTTTACCCAGCAAAGCTATCACTCAGAATCGAAGGCCAGATAAAGAGCTTCACTAATAAAAAAAAGCTAAGGGAGTTCATCAACTTCAAACCAGAATTATATGAATTGCTGAAGGGGGTTCTTTCAGAAGAGAAAGTAAACAAAGATAAAAATTATGAACAACAAATACATAACTATCAACAAGTGAATCTAAAAACCAATGAAATTTTTAAAAAAATCTGATGAACAATATTAACTGGTGAATATAACAGAATCAGAGGTATGGAAGTGGAGTGAACTGACGATTATTGGGGAAAAGGGGAGTGGGGAGTGTGGGAAGAGACTGAACATAAACTGTGCACCTATGGATGAGGACAATGGGCGGGGTGGGGAAAGGGCAGAGGGTGGGGTGGGAACCTGGTGGAGGGGAGCAATGGAGGGGGGGAAATATGAGGAATATTTGTAATAATATGAACAATAAAGATTTATTTAAAAAATAAAAAAACAAACAGCCAGAAGAAAGTAATCTGACACAATCTTAAAATTAGCCTTCTGGTTTCCAGAACTGTGAAAAAATATATTTGTTGTTTAAGCCACTTAGCCTATGGTATTTTGTTATGGCAGCCCTAGCAAACTAACACAATATGATTTAACACATGTGATCTAATTTTTTGAATCAACTAAGAGATCTGGTTGATGGATTTTTAATAAAATGTGTGTTCCTCTTGTGCTTTGCTTTGTTAATGTTTTTATTGAAATACAATCTACATTTAAGAAAAATACACAAATCATAAATTTATAGCTTTGATAAATTTTCATAAAGTGAACACATCCATGTAACCATTACTCCAATCAAAATATAGAACACTGTACTATCCTATTTAATAAAAGGCAAATATGCAAATTGACCAAATGGCAGAATGTCCAGCTGCTATGATGTGAACTGACTATCAGGGGCAGATGCTCAACACAGGAGTTGCCCCCTGGTGGTCAGGAGCCAGAAGCCAGGCTCATGGCTGGCAAGTGAAGTGGCGATGGCAGGAGCCTCTCCCACATCCACAGCAGCGCTAAGTATGTCCGACTGATGGCTTAGGCCTGCTCCCCACAAGGAGTGGGCCTAAGCCATCAGTCAGACAACCCGCAAGGGCTCCCAGATTGTGAGAGGGTGCAGGCCAGGCTGAGGGACCCCTCTCCCACACTGAGTGCACGAATTCCATGCACCAGACCTCTAGTAAATAATAAAAAACAAACAAAATATAGAACACTGGTAGCTGTGCTTTGATTTTTAATTCATGGATTCAATATTAAATTTCCTATACTAATCTCTTACATATGCTGAGTAATTTTGGTTCCTTCCTAATATTACTTATTTAACTTTTAAGCAAAAGTGTTACAGTGGACACAACCAGTACTGTTTAGAAATGCTGCAATATTAGAAACATTAAACTTCTTAAAGACTAACATGTCAAAAAAAATAAAACTACGAGTCATGTTTCCAGTTTAAAACTTATTACATAGGCTCCAATTAATTTTTCTTTCTCTCACTTAAAGCCTTTTAATATTTTTTTCTGACAGTAGTTAGAAGCAAGTAATGGCTTTTGTAGAAAGTGAATGTCAGTTGAATCAGTGATGCAGCTAATTTATTTGAACTATTTTTCGTGAATTTTGTAGTCTTGAAATGAAACTATTTCCAAAAAACGAGGTTTTTCAGTTAATGTAGTATATTTTTCCCTTGCACGGGTCTTCCTCAATAAATTATATTCTAATGGCTTTTAGGAATATAGAGAACCTGCATATATAAAAGACTAGTGGTTATAAGTCAGAAATAGGGACGAGAGGTGGTATCTGAGAAAACCTCTTGAGACTGCAACGACTGTTAATGGCAGAATTAAAGAAGTCCAAATGAAGAGAAGGGTAGGGATGTTTACCCAGTGGGACTGAGGGAGCTTGTAAAGAAGCCCAGAGAGGGCATGAGCAGTGTGCTCAGTCATAGAGGGGGTGAGGGGAGATAGCTGAGGAAGATGATGGTGTTCAGTTAGAATGGTAAAAGGAGCTGACTGGGAAGCAGCAGAAACAGGCAGCAATTAAGAGGAGAGAAAGCAACACTTGCAGTGACACAGCCATAAAAAAAAAATGGTATGCTCCAAAGATACCATTTTTGTACATGTTAGATACATGTTAGCTTCCTACTTCAAATCTAGCTGAACCTCAGTCTTAGGATATTTGAGTCTATTAAAGTATACTGTACCTGCACTATCGCAGATATTACATTAGGGTTTTAAATCATTTGGATGCACAGAGTTTCAAAAAGAAGGCAGAGGATCAAAGAACACATCAGGTCTCTCTCTCTCTCTTAAAAAAAAAAAAAAAAAAAAAGTCAGAAGCTGACTCTGAGACAATGTTTTAAAGTTCAGGTAGTCTATTTGCAAAGTGACCCCAGAAAACTGAAAGAATTGGGGGAAAGACAGGAAGAGGAAAGAAATCAATAAAGAGACGAGTTTAGAACACTGGTACTAGCTGTGTACCCCTGTGGAAAACTGTCGCTCAGCCCTGCTGCAGAACTCGGGAAGATAGGTTACGCCGTGTGCCTGGCGTTGTCTATCCCACGTGAGGTTACGAGAGCTGGGTATTCAGTATACACACACCAATTACTGTCAGATATTGGTTGAGGGCTGCTCCCAGAGGGTGTGTTAATATCCTGGCAGTTCTAACCTGCCCTCCAGATGGGCAGAGGAGCTGCCAGCAGAGAAAGCTCCCAGGCAGAGACAGATGCTAAGATTTAGAAATGAAAGGGGCTGAAGGACTATGGGCAGGCACTGAGAGCATCGCAGGCATCTATACCACAGTCCCTGGTCCATGGGCGTCTGTCCCTAATTTGGGAATGAAAGAAACATCACTTTTTACAGAGAGGCTATGAAAAAAAGGGATTGAGAACTGCTCTAAATGTCCTCAGACATTTGCCATTGCTAAACAGTATAGGTATTTCTCTCAAGAAACTGCTTAATAATGACACATAAGTTATAGAGTAAGAAAAAAGTTCTGCATAATAAAAGAAACCAATACAGTCAACAGCCCTGTGTGGTTTGCTTTTTTTTTCTCTCTGAGCAAAGAAGGATAGAAGAGAAGGCCACAACTTCCAACCATAAGATATATTTTAAAGAAAGGCTCTTTTAGAGGGAACCAAATACATCTATACTAATAAAAGGGTAATATGCTAATTAGATCGGATAGGCCGGATGTCTTCCAGGCACCCTTCCTGACAAAGCCAGGGGTGTGGCTGGCCTGCAAACCTGCAAACTGCCTGTAGCCCCTTGCCCAGGCTGGGCACACCCCCCTCCCTCCCCCCGCCCCCCCGCACCCTGATGGTGGCATGGATGGCCTGCAAACTGCCAGAAGCCTCTCACCCAGGCCAGCCCCCCTCCCCAACAGGGACCCCCACCCCAATGGGGACATGGACAGCCTGCAAACCCTTGGTAGCCCCAAGCCCAGGCCAGCCCCACCCTCAAGAGGGACCCTCACCGTGATCAGGGGCGTGGCCAGCCTGCAAGCCCTGTGGCCCCTTGCCCCGGCTGATCCCACCCCACAGCAGGAACCCCAAACCTGATCTGGGGCTCCCTTCAGGGCAGGCCAGCCGGCCCCCACCCACGCACCAGGCCTTTATCCTATATATAATAAAAGGGTAATATGCAAATTGACCCTAATGGCAGAATGACCAGAATGACTACTGGAGCAGTCACTATGAAGCGCATTGACCACCTCTCCACTGACCACCCGTGGGGAATAGGGAACTGGGGAGGGCGGGGGAGGAGGCGGCGGGAAGAGGGGCTGGCTGTGGGCAGTGGAGGAAGATGGCCTTGATCACAGGGCAGGCCTAGGGACCGTACTTGTGCATGAATTTCATGTACGGGGTCCTAGTATCTATATAAAAACATTATGTATCCCCCTTCTTCTTTTAGAACCACTAATGATACCATATAAGCAAGAAATTGGACTGATGTGCATATAGAGCTCTAAAAAAACAAAGACGTCAGCTGCATTTCGTTTCACACACAGCAGCCTTTCAGAGCTGCTGGCAGGCTCTGTCAGTGCTTCGCCTCCGGCCAGGCCACAGCTGCCTATTTCTAACAGTTGGTAAGGACATGGAAGAATGAGGTTTTATTTCAGAACTTAAAAAAATGTTTACTGCGTCATTTTGCATTGAGCCACACAGGCTGCACGATTATGTATTTTTTATAAAAGGATCCTGATGGAGACATGTACTTAAGAATTTAAGGATGAGCCAAAACCGGTTTGGCTCAGTGGTAGAGCGTCAGTCTGCGGACTGAAGGGTCCAGGTTCGATTCCGGTCAAGGGCATGAACATCAGTTGCGGGCACATCCCCGGCAGGGCGTGTGCAAGAGGCAGCTGGTCGATGTTTCTCTCTCATCAGCATTTCTAGCTCTCTATCTCTCTCCCTTCCTCTCTGTAAGAAATCAATAAAATATATTTAAAAAAAGAAGAAAAAAAAAAAGAATTTAAGGATGGAATGATGTGAATTATTTTCTTTAAAATAATCCAGTGAGGTACAAAAGGACAGTGGCTGGGGTATTGCTGAAACAGGAAGACCACATGTTGATAACTATTTCCCTACTTTTATATATGCTTTAAAATTTTCCACAATGAAAGTTAAAAAGAAAGGGGGGAGGGGGGAGTGGGAAAGAAAATAAAGTGTATTTTTCTTTTCCTGGTAAACTTTTGTGAGAAAGAAGCAGGAAGGCATATCTTTCTAATTGTAAAAAATTTTTCAAAAGTAGTGAAATGTTTAAAACACCATATTTATTGCTCCATAAATTTTCTTCAGTCAGGACTTGACAGAATAAGAAAACTGTGCTTTTATGATCGTGGTAAACACCCAAATTTGTTTTAAATGAGCAATCTGACAAACAATGGGTAGTGAAAAAATAGGGTACTTAAGAGTAGATATTTTTAAAAAACAGAAGATGAGACCTCAAAAACAGTCTCTGGTAAGTACTTAGATTTCTTCTGATATAACAAAAGAGAAGTAAAGAGACAGGAGGAGGGTCAGGATAAAAGAATAGCAGGAAAACAACAAAAACGACCACTGGGGAGGAGAACATTTACAGTACACCCACCTCCCATTATCCAGTTTTGCTTTCTGTGGTTTCAGTCACCCGCAGCCAACTGCTATCCAGAAATATTAAATTCCAGAAATACACAACTCATAACTTTTAAATCGCATGTTCAGAACAGCATGATGAATCTCAAGCCATCCCTCTGCCCAGTGCATCCACACGGTATGCGCTCCCCGCCCACTAGTTACTTAGTAGCTGCCTAGGTTATCAGATAAACTGTCTCCATATCACAGTGCTTGTGTGCACATAACTGTTATTTTACTTTATAATGTTCCCAGCCCTAGCCAGTTTGGCTTAGTTGATACAGCATAAGCCTGTGAACTCAAGGGTCTCAGGCTCAATTCTAGTCAAGGCACATGCCCAGATTGCAGGCTTGGTCCCCAGGAGGGGGTGTGCAGTAGAGAGCCGATTAATGATTCTATTGCATCATTGATGTTTCTATCCTTTTCTCCCTCTCCCTTCCTCTCTGAAATCAATAAAAAAACATATTTAAAAAATAATAATGTCTCCAAAGCCACTGACATAACTTGTATTACAGTATACTGCTATAATTATTCTGTTATTATTAATCTCACACTGTACCTAATTTATAAATTAAACTCTATCATAGATATGTATGTGTAGGGAAAAACATAGTGAACTACCCGTAGTTTCACACATCCAATGGGGATCTTGGAATGTTACCCCTACAGATGGGGGTGAGAGAGGGAGACTACTGTATTTTATAACTTTAATAATATCGCCAGTAGCTATACTAAATTGCTTGTCCACTAAATATAATATCGTTTCTCTTATATTGGAACAGGAATTCTATTCTCTTTGGGCTGAGTAACTCTGTTGTGAGGGGCTGTTCTGTGTACAGCAGGACTTCCTGATCATTGGGTGCCAGTAATACACTCTACGTTGTAACAATAAAAAATGTCTCCAGATGCTGCCAAGGTTGCCCTTAGGTGAGAATCACTACACTGACATCTACATCTAGAAAGTGGCAGGTTAAAAACATAGCCATAATCTGCAGACAATGATCCGACAGATTATTTTCATTTCTGCAGGACAAACCAATAGGGAATTTATGAAGGAACTACTAAAGTGTATAGTAAGTGAAACTATATATCACAGTAATATACAGCCCTGTAGAGCCTTTGGGGATAAAGTTCAGCAGGACAATTAGGGGTACAAATATATATGAATAAAGTAAAATTATATCTTTTAATAAAAGTAACACGCTCTAATCATTGACAGCACATTTAAAAATCTACCATAATGCCAGGAGGGGGGGGCGGGGGGAAGAGATCTACCATAAATCCCTAAAGATGGGAGAGGGTATACAGGGATTGCTATATTATTCTACTTCAGGGTATGTTTGAAATATTCAAACTTAAAAAGGCAAAATTTTCCATTCTACTTCCCTTTCTGTTTTCATTGCTGCACATTACTCGTGAAATTGTGCATTCACACTCTGAAAACTAGTATAATGATTTAGGGCACAGGCTTACAAACTGGATGATGTTGGTCAAATTATATCCTATATAAACCCATTCCTCTTATAATAAATTAAATCACAATGGTGCCTACCTCATAGGCTCCTTGCATGAAATAAATGAAATAATTCATGCACAGTGATCACCATAGCGAACAAAGTATGTGCTCAACAGATTACCTATCTGTTAACTGCTTAATGGTAAGATGTGAACATTGTAGATTTATATGTCTGCATAAAAAGTTTCTTTAATTCTTCTAAACCAAATTTTACAAAAACATAAAATGATCCAAGGCGTAAGAATACAGTTGAAATGCAGGCTTCAAATTCATCCTGGTAGCTGTTGTGATGTAGCTGTTCATTGCAGAACCTTTCGTCAGCACTGGGTGCCCCCCAAAAGTGGGACCAGTGAGGCTGTGGAGAAGGGACTGCTACTTTTTCACATAAAAACATTTCACATTAAAAAATAAAGAATATGTGCTGCTTTTTAAAGTAATGAACCAATTTTAAAGTGTTGGCTTTTTTTTTCCACAGGGGATTATTATACTGGTACTATCACCATATCAACAAATAAGATTTCAAGCAACAAAAATATAAAGCCAACAAAGTAAAGTGTCTTGTATTTCTTAATAAGAAGCTATGTGGCAGAAAAAGAAAAATTAGTTACATGGCATTTTCTCCCTTTCAGATTCTGACATAAGAACAATACACTTATGCCCAAAGCACTACCGAAGAGACAATGCCTGTGTGCAATCAAAACCTTGAGTGAGGTTTTTTCTTTCTTTATAAACAAAACAAAACAAAACACATCCACAAAACCATAAAATTATTTGGAAAAGCCAAAGAAAATGAGTTTTTAAAAATGAAAATTTTTTCAATGACTTCATTTTAATATCCCAAGTAGATAGTTTACACTGTAAAATTGATTTTACTAAGCTGAGGTCGGTTTGTAAAAAAAAGCCAGGTTCTATCAAAGATCTCAGTATACAGGAATCAAAACAAATAACCAGCTTTATAACCTGGAAGCTATAGAAAATCAAAAGCAAAAAAAAAAAAAGAAACGTGCTTGTACAGCCTGTCATTTCTTCCAGGTATGATGAAAAATCCTAAATTATTTTCAACTGTTTTACGTAATAGACAGGTTTGATAATAAAAGCTGAGCATCACAGATTTTAGGAATAGGCAAATACAACATACAATAAAGTTAAAAATTACTTAATGATTCTTTTCTTTTAAATATATTTTATTGATTTTTTATAGAGAGGAAAGGAGAAGGATAGTTAGAAACATTGATGAGAGAGAAACATCGATCAGCTGCCTCCTGCACTGGGGATGTGCCCACAACCAAGGTTCATGCCCTTAACCACAATCGAACCTGGGACCCTTCAGTCCACAGGCTAACCCTTTACCCACTAAGCCAAACCAGTCAGGGCTGATTCTTTTTTTTTTTTTTTTTGAAATTGAATACCTGTGTCTTTATTTATCATTCACTTAGTATTATAACAAGAGCATTTTGTTATTGACATTTTTTGAAAATAGTTTTTAATGATTGCATTATATACCAATGAAAACATGAGTTATAAGTACTTCCCTAATATTAAATAACAAGTTTTTTCATGCTATTTTTGGCTCTAATAATTAATCGTGCTTTGGACATTTATGCTTCCAAGTATCTGTTTATGTCTCTGAATATTTTCTTTTTTAAAAATATATTTTATTGATTTTTTACAGAGAGGAAGAGGGATAGAGAGTTAGAAACATTGGTGAGAGAGAAACATCCATCAGCTTCCTCTTGCACACTTCCTACTGGGGATGTGCCCGCAACCAAGGTACATGCCCTTGACCGGGATCGAACCTGGGACCGTTCAGTCCGCAGCCAAACCGATTTTGGCTTTGAGTATTTTCTTTTCTTTTTTTAAATTAATTAATTAATTAATTAATTAATTAATTTTTTATTAAATTATTATCTGTGTACATATTTTAACATTGCCCCCCCTCCCACACATACCCTCCCTCCCCAGAGTTTTGTGTCCATCGGTTGTACTTATATGCATGTATACAAGTCCTTCGGTTGATCTCTTATCTCCCCCAGATCTCCCTACCCTCCCCGCTATAATTTTACAGTCTGCTTGTTGCTTTACTGTCTTTATATCTGACTTTTGGTTAATCAGTTTATAATGTTCTTTAATATCCATAAATGAGTGAGTCCATGTGGTATTTCTCTTTCATTGACTGGCTTATTTCACTCAGCATGATGTTCTCTAGTTCTATCCAGGTTGCTGCAAATGATGAGAATTCCTTCTTTTTTATGGCAGCATAGTATTCCATTGTGTAGACGTACCATAGTTTTTGGATCCAATCATCTGCTGACGAGCACCTAGGTTGTTTCCAGATTCTAGCTATTGTAGATTGTGCTGCTATGAACATAGGAGTGCATATATCCTTTCTGATTGGTGTTTCTAGTTTCTTGGGATATATTCCTAGGAATGGGATTACTGGGTCAAATGGGAGTTCCATTTTCAGTTTTTTAAGGAAACTCCACACTGTTCTCCACAGTGGTTAGGGCTGAATCTTTTTTTAAAAAATAATATTTTTATTAATTTGAAAAAGAAATGATAGAAACATCAATGGTGACAAGAGAATCATTGATAAGCTGCCTTCTGCATGTCCCCTACTGGGGATCAAGCCCACAACCCAGGCATGTGCCTTTGACCAGAATTGAACCTGCCACCTTTCAATCCACATGTTGACACTCTATCCACTGAGCCAAACCAGTTAGGGCTTAACGTTCTTTCTGACATTCTCCATAAAAATCATACACAAGGGTATACAGAAAATAGAATTCCAAAATAAAGTTAATAGAAACTTTAGTAAATTTTCAGCAATAATATTTAAGTGGAAATCATGAGCACTGAAAGTAGAAGTTTAGGTTATATTAATAAACAGACATCAATGACTAAAGTGAAAAACAAGTGTGCTAATGTTCTTTTCATAAATTATGTATCAATTCTTTGGAGGAATCCTACGTAATAAATGAGTAATATGCAAATTAACCATCACTTGGCCCAAGCCACGCCCAGCAGCCAATCAGAGCAAGTATGCAAATTAACCCCAACCAAGATGGCTGCAGCCACAGAGAGCAGTTGAGAGGCTTGCATTTCCCCTGCAATAGAGGAAGCCAAGCTTTCCACACACCCTGGCCAGCCTAGGCCTGCACTTAAGGCCACAAAGTTTCAATTATAGAAGGTAAATCCCAAGAAAAATGGCGGCAGCCACAGAGCTGGAAAGAGCAGTCTAGGGTTGCCCCCAGCAATGGAGGAAGCCAAGCTTTCCACCTGCCATGGCCAGCCTAGGCCTCCATTCAAGGATACAAAGTTTCAATTATAGAAAATACATACCAACAGAAATGAAGGCAGCGAGGGAGCAAGAGGGAGGCTTGACTCTGCTCCAGGCTACAAAGTTTCAATTGTGGAAGGTAAATAAATTCCAGATACCAGGGCCTCTGCTTGGGTTGCCAGGGGGCGTGATCAGCCTGCAAACCACCACCGGCCCCTCGCCTAGGCCACCCCACACCCCAAGGGAACCCCACCCTGATCCGAGACACCCTTCAGGGCAAACCAGCTGGCCCCCACCCATGATCCAGGCCTCTATCCTATCTAATAAAAGAGTAATATGCAGACTGACCATCAATCCAACACACAAACTGGCTGCCCCCATGTGATCAAAGATCCTGCCCCTATGTGGACACAAGATGGCCAGCAGGGGAAGGCAGTTGAGAGGGACCAGATCTGGAAAGGCGGGCAGTTGGAGGTGATCAAGCCTGCAGGAGAGGGCAGTTAGGGGTGGCCAGGCAGGCATAGGAGGGAAGCTGGGGACAAACAGGCTGGCAGGGGAACAGTTAGACATCAATCAGGTTGGCATGGGAGTAGTTAGGGGGTGATCAGGCTGGCAGGCAGAAGTGGTTAGGGG
This sequence comes from Pipistrellus hanaki, assembly GCF_964339955.1. Classification (NCBI taxonomy): domain Eukaryota; kingdom Metazoa; phylum Chordata; class Mammalia; order Chiroptera; family Vespertilionidae; genus Pipistrellus; species Pipistrellus hanaki. The sequence continues at coordinate 77,022,976 of NC_140505.1, read as the reverse complement.
CAATCAGGAAGACAGGAAGGCAAACAGTTAGGAGCCAGCAGTCCTGGATTGTGAGAGGGATGTCTGACTGCCTTGAGGGGTCCCAGATTGGAGAGTGTGCAGGTTGGGCTGAGGGACACTCCCCTACCACGTGCACAAATTTTGTGCACCAGGCCTCTAGTCCTATATAATAAAATCCTAATATGCAAATTGACTTAACTGTGAAACAATTGGTCCCTATGATGTGCACTGACCACCAGAGGGCAGACGCTCAACACAGAAGCTGCTCCCTGGTGGTCAATGTGTTCAGCCAGAAGCCAGGCTCACAGCTGGAAGCCCAGCAGTGGTGGCGGGAGCATCTCCCACCTCCGAGACAGGGCTAAGGACCCCTCAGGGGATGTCTGCCTGCCAAAGCGGGCCTAAGTCAGCAGGCAGACATCCCCCAAGGGGTCCCAGACTGAGAGAGGGTGCAAGCCGGGTGGAGAAACCCCCTCCCCCAGTGCACGAATGTCATGCACCAGGTCTCTAGTAGTACTATAAATATCTAATTCATACACTACCAGTGTAATTTTTACATTGCAGATATAGGACTACATTACCAAAATAAAAAATGCATGGTGCCAAGGCTAAAACAGAATTCAAACATCTTCTTTCAACCTCATAGTCTTCACTGATCAATCAGTTTTTCTCACCAGAAAATATGGGACTAAATTTTAAAGTTTCTCAATAATTACTTTTGATCACATAATTTATGTTAAAATTCAGAAATTTAAAAAAATTCAGGTACTACAGAAACAAACAAAAAGGCTTGTCAAAATATACCTTATCCTAAAAAAAATCTCTATTCAATCTAAGCATTGAATTTCCTTAACTGCTAGAAATTTGGATGACATTCGGCTTAAACCATCTCTAAAAATGCTGTTGGTTTCTTACCATTAAATTGTAAAGTTTTTATTATAGACAATTGCAGACTCTACAATGAGTCACAATAATAAATACTAACTCCGGGAAAATGATTACCTCTGAAAAGTGAGGTGGAGGTGGGACCAGAAAAAGGAAATGGATGTCAACTGTGTAACGTGTTTTGTTTCCTTAAAAAATATGGCAAATGTCAACCGTTATAAAATATAGCTATTAGCCAAAGGTTACACTATTCTTTCCACTTCCAGAGGATTGAAATATTTCATTTTAAATATTACATTCCAATTTTTAAATTTTCTCCTTCTCACCCTTATCCCCAGATTACTGAAGCTATACACACCAACCACATATTTATACATGCATACCCAAATATGAAAACATATAAAACATGCCTTTCACTCTTTCCAGCCACTAAATAAGAAGCATTTTCGACTATTAGGCTTAATTTTTCAGAGAGTAGAAATGGCTTAGGCAGTTGACAGTAACACTTGAAAGATGAATCTTTATAGTCAGCTACAAACCTTGGTAGCAGCTCAGGAAATATACAAAACACTCAAGTCATACATTTTTGTTTCAGTTGTTAATGTTCAGAAGCATGGCTGTTACTCAGAGAAAGCAAAAAATTGAGCTTCCTTATTCCTTCCACAGGAGAGTTGGGAAGCCTGGATAGGGTTTAGAGCTGGCTGCCATGGAAGCGCAGGGAGGTGAGAGAGAACGTGGAGTTGTCAAAGAATTCATGAGAGCCCAGTAAGCAGGCATTTACTCAGACAGACATAGCAGCAATTCTGTTACCTATATTAAAGAGCTTGTGAGCCTTTCGCTGTTCTGTTCCTGCTGAGAGGATGGCTCTGGAGACGGTACTCAAGGACCTGCGGCATTTGCAAGCTTGTTTGTTTTGTTCGCTGGTCAAGACTACAGACCAGTTTGAATATGATGGTTGTGACATACCTTCAGATGAAGGGTAGCCAGAGATGGTATATGACTGCACCAGCTCTTCCTTTGATGGAATCATTGCAATGATGAGTCCAGAGGACAGCTGGGTCTCCAAGTGGCAGGCAGTCAGTAACGTGAAGTCTGGTGTATATGCAGGGTTAGTCACTGGTCGCCTGACCCAAGGAATCGTGAGGGAGCTGAAAAGCGGAGGAGTGGCCTACAAATCCAGAGACACAGCTATAAAGGCCTAGCAAGCTGCAAGGCTGCCAGTGTCTTTGCCACGGCTTCCTGCCTCTGCTTATTTATTGTTCTGAAACTAAATGGACACAACTTCAAATACTCCTCACTCTCCAATTCTGAGTATCAACAGACTGATGAGAGAGCAGCACAGCATGTTCCTGCGCCATTTTACCTTCTTTGGACTTCTAGTGGGGGTGGGAGTGGTGTGGGTTGGTGGATTAACAGAGTGAATTGAGTGTGGAGCAGGAGGTTTTTTTTCCTACCCACACCTCTGGCTGCCTCTTTGCCCATGACCAGGACTATCAAATTCCAATAAATAAGAACCCAAAGCCCAAGGGGGGGGGGGGGAGAGAAAAAAAGAAGAGCTTGTTTTAAAAATTTATTTCAAAATATAAAGAAATACAGTGGGGCTAGTCACACAATCTCTTAGAACTTTTATTTTCTCACCTACATAATGGAGATTTAATTTAAAAGTGATGTCCTCTCAGATTGTGGGGAGAATAATATATAGTATATATGAAGGCAGATTATATACCAACATAAAAGTTGGTATATAAACTAAAGGATATAGTTTAACAGAGGCTCAAATCCAATTAAAAATATGTACTAAACCCTCAATATAACCAACAACAAGCATTACAGCAGGCATTCAATCCATTGCTATGAATGGTGCTGCCCTAAGAAGCAGTAGAGGAAGAAGAGGTCTCCATTCAGATACAGCCAATAAAAAAACAAAACAAAAAAAAACTTCAGCACATCACAAGATACCTGAAAATAGGACCTGCATTACAGCACACTAAATCAACATTCCTCAGAGCATGGTCTATGAAGGGGTCAAGATCATTTGGGTGTCCATAAAGTTAAAACTATTTTAATTAAAATACTCAATTGTGCCCTAGCCAGTTTGGCTCAGTGGACAGAGCCTCGGCCTGCAGACTGAAGAGTACCTACCGGGTTCAATTCCGGTCAAGGACACGTACCTTGGTTGCAGGCTCCTCGCCAGGCCAGGCCTTGGTGGGACTCCTGCAGGAAGCAACCAATCGATGTATTTCTCTCACATCAACATTTCTGTCTTTCCCCCTCTCTAAAAAATCTATGGAAAAAATATCTTCAGATGAGGATTTAAAAAATAAATAAATACTCAATTGCACTTTTTACCGTTATTTGCACTGATGGTGAAAAATCAATAGTGGGCACAAAGGCCAGTCTCACTTAAGAATGTCCTTGATGAACAGTCAAAATGTTTTATTCAATTTTGACCCTTGATACACACTCTTTAATATTCTGTGACACCAAGTGCAAAGTACACAGAAAGCACTTCTGCTGGATACCAACACAGATGTCTGTGTCAAAGAAAAGCTTTTGTGTGAATGAGTTGGGAGCTGAAATAGCTTCTTTTGCCAGGAAGATCATTTTTATTTAAAAGAATGGTTGATCCTGTCTGGGTGGCTAAGTTGGTTGGAGCGTCATCCATACACCAAAAGGCTGCAGGTACGATTCCCGGTCAGGTAGATGCCTATGTTCAGGTTCAATGGGGTCTTATATGGGAAGCAATGTTTCTCTCTGCCTTCCTATCTCTCTAAAATCAATAAAAACATATCCTTGAGTGAAGATTTTTTTAAAAAGAATGATTGAGAGACAAACTGGTTATTCAGACGCAGGTATCTGAAAGATATTTTCTAAAAAATAAATGGCATAAGCCCATCTTTTCAAAGAAAACAACTGTCAATATTCATTATTTCTCAACATTAATAAAATTCAATGTTTGAAGTCAAAATTAGAAGTTTTAAAAAACTTGTACCTACTACCATTAGCTTGACAGCTCTCCAATATTCAGACTTTCTAATTTAGGGGTGTCGAACTCAATCAGAGAAGGGGCCAAAATCTAAAATCCAGCCTAAATCGCGGGCCGAATGGTTTACTGAACAGTCATAAACTGACAATGTCATAAACTGACAGCGGAGTGCAGTGATGACAGCGCGGTGCGGGCCACATTGCAAGGCCTGGCGGGCTGGATTTGGCCCACGGGCCTTGTGTTTGACACATGTGTTCTAATTAAATGAATGGTGTTGATGAATGCAAAATTTTGATACTGTATAATGAAATGTGCTAACATGGAGAACTACATAACACAGTGATTCAATATTCATCAAATGATGGGCACATAATGTTATAAAATCATGCTTAAGTGAAAGAGCCGCTCAAAGTGTATAAAATAAAACCAGTGGGTTTCAATGTAAAAGCACAAAAAGTTTGTTGATAGGGTTTCAGACTCTATATGGCAATTCACCTTTAAGAAACTTCCACTTGTAAAGTTCTGGTGTAATATCAAAACACGAATATTCACAATTATCTAAAAATACTATTAACTGCTCCTCCATTTTTTAACTACATATCCTACAGGTCAGACTTTCTTCAGATCCTTCAACCAAAATAACATTGCTGTACACTGAATGCAGAAGGTTTGAGAATCCAGCTTTTCTTTTAGGCTAGCCCAGCGATTTTCAACCTTTGTCATCTCATGGCACATATAAATTAATTACTAAAATTCTACAGCACACCAAAAAATGTATTTTTTGCCAATCTGACAAAAAAAAAAATAAATAGGCCAATATTTGACAAAGAAGGCAAGAATATACAATGGGAGTAAAGCAGTCTCTTCAACAAATGGTGCTGAAAAACTAAACAGACACATGCAAAAAGATGAAACTAGACCACCAACTTATACCATATAAAAGAATAAACTCAAGATAGATAAAAGATTTCAATGTAAGGCATGAAACTATAAAAAATCTTAGAGCAGAACATAAGCAGTAAAATCTCAGATATTTCATGTTAGCAATATGTTTACAGATACACCTTCTGGGGCAAAGAAAGTAAGAAGAAAATTAAAAAATGGGACTACATCAAAATAAAAAGTTTTATATAGCAAAAGAAACCACCATTAAAATGAAAAGGAAACCCACTCACTCTATGGAAGAACATATTTGCCAATGATACATCTGATAAGGAGTTAATATCCAAACATAAGTACTCATACAACTTAACAAAAGATGAACAACCCAATTAAAAAAATGGCAGAAGACTTGAATTACTCCAAAGAGGACATATAAATGGCCAAGAGGCATATGAAAAAATGCTCAAAGTCACTAATCATCAGAGAAATGCAAATTAAAACCACAATGAGATAAGACCTCACACACATCAGAATGGCTATTATAAAAAAAATCAACAAACAAGTGCTGGCGGGAATGTGGAGAAAAGGAAACACTAGTGCACTGCTGGTGGGAATGCAGACTGGTGCAGCCACTGTGGAAAACAGTATGGAGTTTCCTCAAAAAATTAAAAATGGAACTTCTGTTTGACCCAGTGATCCCATTCCTGGGAATATATCTTACCCCTACACCCCGTAAAAAAATAATTAGGAAGAATATATGCACCCCTATGTTCACAGTAGCATAATTTATAGTAGCTAAGATTTGGAAACGGCTCAAGTACCCATCAGCAGATGAATGGATAAAAAAGTTGTGGGACATTTACACTATGAAATATATGCAGATGTAAAAAAGTGAGAGCTCTTACCCTTTGGGACAGAATGGACTGGAAAATGTTTATGCTAAGTGAAATAAGCCAAACTGAGAAAGATAAATATCATATGATCTCACTTACTTGTGAAATCTAATGCACAAAATGAATCGACCAACAAAATAAGACCCAAAGCATGGAGGCATGGAACAGACTGACATGCCTCGATGTGGGGTTGGGGGGACGAGAAGAGATAAACCAAATAACTTATATACTTTATGCATAGCCCACGAAAATGGGCAATAGAGTGGTGGGGGTTAGGAATAGGAGGAGGGAGGGAAGGGTGTGGGGGGGAGATATCTATCATACTACCGTGTTTCCCCGAAAATAAGACATCCTCCGACATCCCCTGACAATAAGACCTAGCGCAACTTTGGGAGAAAAAATTAATATAAGACACTCTTATTTTCAGGGAAACAGGGTATCAACAATACAAATATATATTTTAAAAATAGGCATAATTTTGACTCATTCACACCAGATGGCTATTGTGTTGGCTGTTGTCATGTTTTTATTTGACAATCTAAGGGAAAAGAAGTCAGTACTCCTGGCTAGTCGGGTATTGCATGTTTTAAAAATTCTTGTGGCTCAGTAGTTGAAAAATGCCCGAGTTAGACATTCATGAGATTTGCAAAATGCCACTCTTCCCACTAATTCTTTTTGGAAAACAAGTTTATGGATTTTTTTTTTAATTAAAATGTTATTTATATCAACATGTAATGTATAAAGGGGCCCTGAGACCAAAAAGTTTGAGAAGTAATGTACTAAAGTGATATAAAATAATTACAATTATGATAGATATAAGGCTAAATAAAATCTCCCTGTCCTATTGCAAGGCAATTAGTAATATGCATATGGTGATAATTTAGGCGACATACTGTAATTCAAGTTTAAAAGCAATAAGAAGATTCAACAAAGAAAATGGCTATAGTTTGAATGCTAACAAGCACACACACATACACATAAAGCTTAATTCCAACCTCTGAAAATTATATAATAATATTCCATTCTCAACAAATGGGGGATATGCACCAAGCTAATATTTCCCAAAAGCACTCAAAAATTCAAGTTAAAATGAAAATAATACCTTTATTTATGCTTCATTTACCACACTTACTGAACAATAACATACAAGGCAGATTATAAATTCTATGGTATGTTTAGTTTTCAAAATGACTGGTAATTCAGCATCTTCAAAGAACATTTCCACATATACATTTTTCTTCAAATACAAATAAATACATTCAAAGGCATATGTATGTTGGTTTATGCGGCCAAATTCAAGCTTGCAAATTCAAGCTTGCCACCATCAAATAAATTCTCACATACTTTCAATTAGCTCAGCAATTATGTTATATCTTAGGGGAATATATCTTATTTGTGGCCCTGAACATGAATCCTGCACAAGTACCTTGCTTCCACTTGCCTCAGCTGGCCACCCGGCCCATCTCCTCTCGTAGCTCTCCAAAGCAAGTAGCTTGCTGCCCCGCCCTCCTGCAGCTCTCTGTGCTTGTAGCTCACTGCCACTCTCCTGCTGTTCGGTTGTTATGTGATAGCATCCCAACCAATTTGCATATTACTCTATTATAAGTATAGATTATAATGTGCACAGTGGCTAACCAAGTGTCACATCACAGTGCTGAACTCATCTGATTAGCAAAAGAAAGAGAAAATAAAAAGATCACCTATACAAATATATATATAATGAGCAAGAAGTAAAGTGGGGAACAAAGGAATTTAATACTCACTTTTGAACCTCAAATGTCATTAAGAAAAGGATAATAACTCTGAAGGATGAAAACCCATCCTTTTGTCATTAATAAGTCACCCTACTTAAAAACCGCTCTTAAAAAAAATACCTTTAGAGTACTAGTAATTCTTAGAGGAAAAATAAAGTATTTCAACACATGTTTGCTTTAACAAGCCCATCATTATATGCCAGTCCAGTACTAGACACCGTGAAGAGAAGCATGAGGCATGGTGCCCTGCCCACAAGGGTTAATTAAGGGACAAAATAAGGATGCAAACCTTAGTGCCATACTAGTCCAGATGAAGGAAGAACCAACAAAGATTAGAGCAGTAAAGGGAATGATCGTTATGACTGTAAAAGGTAAACAAATCTCTGGGTGAAGAAAATCAAGAGGAAAAGCAGACAATTATCAGAAAACTACTATAAAAAATAAGGGATTCCAGCAGAATGATCTAGAAGAGAGTGGAGAGGATGGTGAAGTTTTCAAAGGACTTTGGGCTAAATGGGATAAAGAAATGTATACGTGTGATTTTTACTACAGAAATCACCAAATGAGGCAACTGACTACATATTAGAATAAGAGGAGATTAATAATTATTATGGCCAATTATACTGCCCAAAAATATATTATAGACAAAAATATATTATAGACAAAAATATGGACAGATGGAGAATAAAAGAATAAAGAAATGAATCTGATTTCATATCTTCAGGATTTAGTTGATAAAGAAAACCAAGTGGATTTTTGTTAAATAAGCTTAGGGGTGTCGAACTCAATCAGAGAAGGGGCCAAAATCTAAAATCCAGCCTAAATCACGGGCCGAATGGTTTACTGAACAGTCATAAACTGACAATGTCATAAACTGACAGCGGAGTGCAGTGATGACAGTGCGGTGCGGGCCACATTGCAAGGCCTGGCGGGCTGGATTTGGCCCGCGGGCCTTGTGTTTGACACATGTGATTATAAGCTGAAGATGGCACTGGACATCAGATGAGGGACTAGGCTTTTGTCACTGCTACCACCCTGGTCCAGGTTTCTGTCTTCTCTCCCCTGGATTACTGCAATAGTCTCCAACTTCTACCCTTGCCTCCAATGTCACTTGTCATGGGCTAACCAGAGTGAGTCTTTATAATGTAAATCAGATCAAATCACTATTCTGTTCAAAACCCTCCAGTGGCTTCCCATTTCAGTCAAAGTAAAATCTAAAATCCTTAAAATGATTTACAAATTCCTTCATGATTTGCCACCACCAATCCCCTTCCTCTCTCCAGCCTAATAGCCTACTACTTATTCTTCCCCCTTGCCCCTCTATCCCACCCACACTGACCTCCTTGCTACTCCTAGAGCATACCAGGCTTGCTTCCACTTTAGGGCAAATGTGTTACCTCTGTCTTGAAAACTTCTAGTTGGCTAATTCTACATGGCTCTTTCAAAGGTATTCAAGACATTGTTTATACCCCATCTTCTCAATATGGGCCCAAGCAAACCAAACTATTAAAAATTACAAGCTCTACCCTAATATTCCTGATCCACTTCCCTCTTTTTCCCCAGAGAATTTACACCTTATTATTGGTGACAGAACTTACTCATTATATTTGTTTGTTGCCGTTATTAAAATGAAAATACCAGGAAGACTGAAATTTTGGTTACTAGAGTATCTCAAGTCTAAATAAAAGAGGGCCTGCAAAAATTCCGATAAATGGGCATGTATCTTGGTTGTGGGCACATCCCCAGTAGGGGATGTTCAGGAGGTAGGTAATCCATGTTTCTCTCTCATTGATGTTTTTCTAACTCTATATCCTTCTCCCTTCCTCTCTGTAAAAAATCAATAAAATACGTTTTTAAAAAGTTATAACTGCTGAATATCAATTTACCAAATCAGGCAAGGATGACCTTATCTTGGCAAAACTCAAAATACTGTTTCTTCAACATCCTACAAGACATCTTGATGTACCACACTTTTCCATCTGCTTTGTTCTATTTCTTTATGCCCCAAGTGGAAATTAAACTGTTCAAGTAACAGCCAAAATTCATCAATCATGGTAAAGAGAAATAGCATGATATGAATAATAGAGGTAGAACAATAAGTGGAACAGCCTTGGTAATGACCTTAGAGTGCATGTTGAGACAGAAAATCTATTCAACATGTACAGGAATCACATTAAATAATTCTATTCTCACTTACCTGATGAGCTCTCAGTAAATACTGTTAACGTCTGTCCTCCAACACTTTGCAAGACAAATGGATGTTCTCTAGGAGCACTTACTGAAGCTGGTTTTCCACCAATATCATGAATATTTGCAAGATCTTCATTCAAAGTAAATGACACCTAATAGACACATTAAGTAAAGCTTATTACAATAGACTTTTGTATCCAAAAGTACAGAAATTCTGATAAGTCAAATAATTTTTTGTGTGAATTTCTTCCAGTCATTTAAGGATTTTTTAAACTTCATCCAAAATTTTAATACTTTAGTCATAAAAAGAGACTACTCCCATTTGTCAGAGTAATGGGGCTAATCTACCATTAAAAATACAAATAGCTTTCAAATATTTTCTCTCGTCTATGGCTGAAGAAATTCTATTTCCAAAATAGGAATATGTTTACCCCTAAGTTCTCTGAGGTCAAGAGACCATGCTTTGTTATATTTATATCCTTAAATTATATACATCTCCTAGATAGTGCCTAGCACAGAGAAGGAAAACAGTATTTGCTGAATGAGTGAATATTTAAAGTAAATTAAGAAAGCAATTGTGAAGGGGGAAAAATGAGCTACTTAGAAAGCTTAAACATTCCCATAAGCAGAGGATACATTTCCTTTTTAGGTCTTAGTAACTAACTACTGTGATCACATGGTGCTGTTTTATTTTTGAATACTTTAATAAGTACAACTGAATATTGACAAGAAAAATTTAATGTTGTGGTTTAGGGAAAAAAGACATAGTATGCATTCTTTCAGAATGATTTTTACCACATACTAGATCTCACCAAAAAGAGATCTATTATGTAGTATCAAATATTACATCGAAGGGATTTATAAACAAACAAAATACTGATCTCCCAACCATGGAGGAAGATTATGCACCATTTATTAACTATCTCTCTGCTGTGTGATAGGTACTGAAAATTATGTCCTAGACTTAATGGGTCAAAATCTAAAGCCCTCAAAGATCCAAATCAAATGTCTATGCAACACTAAAATAATGTTAAAATATTACTGAAGTAATACTAGCTTCTGTAAACACTGAGAGAGGGCATATTTTAGATCAAAGTAGAAAAATGCTAGGAAGGAACAACTAAAAAGGAGTCCATTCATTCACACACTGGGGGCATTTATACTACTACTAGTGGCCTGGTGCATGAAATTCGTGTGTGTGTTGGGGCGGGGGGGGGTCCCTCAGCCTGGCCTGTACCCTCTCTAATCTGGGCATCCCTCTCACAATCTGGGACGACTGGCTCCCAATCTCTCGCCTGCCTGCCTGATTGCCCCTAACCATTTCTACCTGCCAGCCTGATCAGTCCCTAACTACTCCCCTGCCAGCCTGATTGACATCTAACTGCTCCCCTGCCCGCCTGATCGCCCCCAACTGCCCTCCCCCGCCAGCCAAATTGCCCCCAACTGCCTTTCCCTGCCAGCCCAATCATCCCCAACTTCCCTCCCTTGGCGGCCCGGTCACCCATAAATGCCCTCCCTTGTCATGACCTGCCTCCTCCGTCAGGCCCCTCCTCTGCTCTGTGCGTGGCCATCTTGTGGCAGCCATCTTGTGATGACATCGTGCATGAGGGCCACCTAGGCTTTTATTAGTATAGATGTGTTCCTGGCCATTAGCACTAGTTTGATGTGGAGTTTTCCAGAATACAACCACCCTCTCTTTGCTATTACTAATGCATAGTAAAATAAACATATCCTATCTAATAAAAGAGTAATATGCAGATTGACCATCACTCCAACACACAAGATGTGTGGTCAAAGATCCTGCCCCCATGTGGACACAAAATGGCCAGCAGGGGAGGGCAGTTAGGGGTGACCAGGCTAGCAGAGGACAGAAATTGGGGGCGACCGGGCCTGCAGGGAAGGGCAGTTGGGGGGGGGACCCAGGCCTACAGTGGAGAGCAGTTGGGGAGAGGGACCAGGCCTGCAGGGGAGGGCCATTGGGGGGGGGGGGGGATATCAAGCCTGCAGGGCAGGGCAGTTGGGGGGGACCAGGCCTGCAGGGGAAGGACTTTAAGGGCAAACAGGCTGGCAGGGGAGCAGTTAAGCATCAATCAAGCTGGCAAGGGAGTGACTAGGTGGTGATCAGGCTGGCAGGCAGAAGGGGTTAGGGGCAATCAGGAAGGAAGGCAGGCAAGCAGTTGGGAGCCAACAGTCCTGGATTGTGAGAGGGATGCCCGACTGCCCGTTTAGGCCTGATCCCAGTGGGCAAACGGACACCCCTTGAGGGGTCCCAGATTGGAGAGGGTGCAGGCTGGGCCCACCCTCCATGCATGAATTTCATGCACCGGGCCTCTAGTGTTTTAAATAAAGTTTAAACAGAAATAATCTTACCTCAGTCCTTCCTTGATTCCTTAAAGAGAAAAAAGGAAAAAATTTTAATTCATGTTTTTTCTTCCAAATTTATGCTGAACATTTAAAGAAATAACACCACTGCATATTTACCCATGACTCTCCTCAACTATCCTATCTGTAATTCTATAAGAAAAACAAGTCTCATTAATCCATATGAGTATTTTATTAGAAGTTTGTGTCACTTCATACTATTATGACCTGCCCTAATAATATGTTATCCAAATAATGACCTGATTACAATTCTTATCTTTATTTCTGAACAATTTTTAGCATTAAAGAGAATGTGAATATATGTTTAATACAGATGTATGTATTACTATTTACGGTATTTTGTTTAGCTAAAGATGTTTCATTTACCAAACAATATCTTAAAAATCAAAATTAAATTTAATACTTTAAAATTATTAGCAATTTTCTACACTATAAAAACAATATACGGTCTGGCCTGTGTAGCTCAGTGGTTGAGCATCAAGCCATGCACAAAGAGGTCAGATTCGATTCCAGGTCAGGGCACATGCCAAGGTTGCAGGCTTGATCTCCAATAGGGGGCATGCATGAGGCAGCCAAACGATGATGTTTCTCTCTCATCGATGTTTCTATCTCTCCCTCTCTTTCTATTAAAAATCAATAAAAATATATTAAGAACAACAACCCCCAAACATAAACATATAGACAAGTCAAAAGAAATTTTAAGATAGCCATAATTCCACTGTTAACATCTTGGTACAATAAATATCCTTCCAGACTATTTATGTGTTTGAATGAAATTTTTAAATGTCTTTTTTTTTTTTTTTTTTTTTTTTTTACAAATCTGGAATCAATGTAGACTTTACATATAGCCCAATTTTAAAAAACATGTATTAAATTTTTTAAAAATATATTTTATTGATTTTTTTTACAGAGGAAGGGAGAGGAAGAGAGAATTAGAAACATTGATGAGAGAAAAACATCCATCAGCTGCCTCCTGCACACCCCCCACTGGGGATGTGCCCGCAACCAAGGTACATGCCCTTGACCGGAATCGAACCCAGGACCCTTCAGTCCCCAGGCCGACGCTCTATCCACTGAGCAACACTGGCGAGGTCTGTATTAAATTCTTACTATATGCAAAATATTAAGTACAATGTCTCTGTCTCCAACCAGAAGATATAAAAGTTATTAACATTTAATTAAGAGAGCCACAATGTGCCAGGATCAGATGAACTGAGTGAGGGATGAGGTCAAGAGTATGGGAGCATTCCAGGCTAAGAGAATATTCCATTTGAACACTAGAAATGAGAAATTATCTAATACACTCTTCTAAACATCAATGCATAGGCTGGAGTCAAGTGGTAAAGAGCCTCTTAGGCCAGACTAAGGTGTCTAGAATCTTAAGACAGATTTTACTGGAAGACTTCTCAAAGTCTTTAATATATTAAAATGCAATGTCAATCTACTTTTGTTAGAGAAATATCTAGAATACAGGTGAAGAAATTTTAAGATTTCACATACGAATATGAATCTCCAGCTTCTCTTAAAGATTTGAAAGGTTTGGCAACAATGTACCTCTAATTCAGCTCTCAGTAAATACAGATAGGCAGGCACTGAATTCACTACAGTCCCTTCCCTATCACCCCAGAACTTGGCTTCTTGAGGCATTTAATTTAGCTACCTTTAAGAGAGAGGCACTGTAGGTAGAGCAAAGGCAAAGATGCAGAAGATACAGTATTTGCATAATTTTTACTGAATTGACTTGAGGCTAATGCAAAAACCCAGGTAAAAAGTAATGAAAGCTTGAACCCAGTTATGGTAGGATGCAAGGAGGGTTGCACAGGAGCCAACTAAAAAAAGTTTCCACTGGCTAAATTTTGGACAATTTGAACATCAGAATAAATTATTATGATAACAAACCATAGTCCACTGAATAAAACTGGGACCCTTAAGTTTATACTAAAACCCTATATAATAAAAGCCCTATATAATAAAATTCCCAGAACAGTGGAATGACCACAATGACCAGTCGCTATGATGTGCACTGACCACCAGGGGGCAGATTCTCAATGCAGAAACTGCCCCCTGGTGGTCAGTGCACTACCACAGTGGGAGCACTGCTCGGCTGACCAGGATGAGGGGCTGTTCCAACTGCAAACCCCAAGCCAATAGGCAGGAATCCCTCTTCAGCCACAAGATTCTCTTATAAGAAATTCTGGTGGTTTACTTTTTCTTCAGCTATTGTACTTTTGAGGAAACTGATTTGAATACAGCATTTCAAGTCACCTCTACTGAGGATCTTATTTTTAAGAGAATTGAAAGACTGGAATGAGAAAAACAAGGAATAGAAGTACTGGTCATGAACCCTAGCAAGAGAGAGAAAAAAACACACAAAATATTCTATCTGTACGGGGTTGGGTGATCCCTAGAAGTGTCAATAATGTTCAGCTGATACAATCAAACTGGTACTACATGAAAGAACACACACACACACACACACACACACACACACAGACTTGTTAATATATTAGATGCAACTATATAAACCACCTGCTTTAAACTAAGAGAGAAAAAGAGCTTGGAATATTATTTTCATTTCTTTTTGTTCCTGTTATTAATTCTCACCCAAGGATATTTTTTCCCTTGGATTTTCTTAAAGAGAGTTGAAGGGTGGGGGGAGAGACAAGAGAGAGAGAAACATCAAAGTTAGAGAGACATATCCATTTGGATGCCTCCACATGTGCACTGACTGGCATGAGAGATGGAGTCTGCAACCAAGTTATGTGACCTTGACCAGAATCAAACCTACAACCCTTCAGTCCATGGGCTGACACTCTCACCACTGTGCCAAACTGGCTAGGACTTTTCTATCAAGCAATGGTTGATAAAGAAAAACTGCACACCATTATTACTTATTTTCCATGATATCTTTAATATTTTACTTTAATAATCAAAATAGTACTTAGGGTTTGCCTAGCTTTCCCAGAACCTTGGTTCATTTTTCTCTATTTCTCATAACAGACCCCTCCTCCCCACACCAAAAAAACAATTTTACATTCCTCAAGCAGGTATTTTCTTTATACAGAGGTTTCAGAAATGCAATTTTCATTGTAAAAAAAAAAAAAAATCTATATAAAAGGCTAATATGCTAAGTGTGTGTCCGGGTAATATCACATAGCAACTCCGGGCTTTCTCTCCCTAGTGACTAGCCTCCTTGCAGTTTCTTCAGCCCAGGAACACCACTTGCTTTATAGCCAGGTGCAAACATTTCACTGTAACCAAATGTCTGTGAAGCATTTTCCCGTGCCTCATCTCATTTGACCCTCATAAGAAGTCCTGGAGTAGGTAGATAGGAGACTTGGTGGAATCCTATTTTCTTTTTGGAAAACAGAGGTTTAGAAAGCTTAGAAACTTGACCTGACTGAAAAGAAGGAATGGTGTAACTTGAAAATGCTTTCAGGTTTTCTCACTGCATAAAATATAGTCAAACACTGCTGCAGTTAAATGTTTTACCCTTTGTTCTCCTTGCATGATCTACACTGCTTTGTGTTGATATTTACTGCTGTGTTGCTGACAATTACCTGAAAGAGAAGTTGGGGTGCTTCACTGGACTGGAAAAAGTTTAGCTAAATCAGAAAGCAGGTCTAATTAAGCAAGTTTATTCTATATCTACAAAAAGCTAAGTTGACTGGCGCATGAGCAATACATATAAAGCTCTTGCTGCCACCAATCTCACGCATGTTTCGATCTGTCATTGTTGATCGTGAATTTGGTTGACACTTCTGTTATAAAGGACAAACAGTGATATTAAAATATGTCTTCTAATTAATTTCCTTTTAATGTGCACGATTTTGTGTATTGGGCCTAAATAAATAAATAAATAAATAAAAGTGAAAAAATAAATAAATAAAAAATACACCTCCTCACAGGATGTGGAAAGGATGGAGAGATGAGGGAACTGCATACTTTGCTGCTTTACTGCCAATAAGTTTTCCCAATAAATTTGACTTTATATTTACACCTATCAGTAGGGGGGCCGTGCAAGTGTGTTTGTGTATATACACGTGTGCACATGTGGCTCCCTACAGGGCATGTAACCATTTCTTGACTAACTTTGACATGCTCATTTCTTCTCATTTTCCAGGTAAAATTCTGAAAAGGACTGAAATTTCATTTTTAAAAAATAAATTTCAAACCAAATTCCAAAGAATAACAATTTTAAAAAATATTTTTTTATTGATTTCAAAGAGGGAGGGGGAGGAATAGAGAGATAGAAACATCAATGATGAGAGAGAATCATTGATCGGCTGCCTCCTACAAGTCTCCTACTGGGGATTGAGCTCACAACCTGGTCATGTGCCCTTGACCGGAATCAAACCCGGCACCCTTCAAACCACAGGTTGATACTCTATCCAGTAGCAAAACTGGCTAGGACTGTAATTTCATTTAAAAGTACTTAGGAAAATTTTTTAAACAGCTTTTTAAAATGTCAAAAATATATGAACAACTTACTTGGCAATCCGCAGTTTTCCAACTTCACCTCTTCCAGGGGCTTTAGCCCACTGCTGTGACAAATATTTAGGAACCTAAAAAAAAGTAAAATACTAATTAGACTAAGTTTTAGACACTAACAAATCTTTTTTTTTTTTTTTAATTCTTTCTTGTTGAAAGTATTACATATGTCCCCTTTTCTTCCCTATTGATCTTCTTCAGCCTGCAAACCCCCCCCCCACCCACCCACCCAGGCCTTTAGCTCCTATTATGTGTCCATGGGTTATACATATATGTATTCAAGGTCTTCGGTTTATTACCTCCTACCTACCCCCTCACCCACTTTCCCTCTGAAATTCCACACTCTATTTCATTCTTCATGTTCTCTGGATCTACTCCGCTCATCAGTTTATTTTGTTACTTAGATTCCACATATGAGCGCAATTATGTGGTACTTGATACTCTCCAAGTCCTTTTGTGCTAATAACAAATCTTTATAAACATAAAAATAGAGGCCCGATGCACGTAATTCATGTACAGGGACGGGGTGGGGGGGGGGGGTCCCTCTGCCCGGCCTGCACCCTCTCTAATCTGGGACCCCTCGGGTCTGCTAGCTCCTAACCACTCACCCTCCTGGTGCCCTTATCCCCCTAACTGCTCTCCCCTAATGGCCTGACACCCTAATTGCTCTCCCCTTCTTGCCTGATCGCCTCTAACCGCCTCTGCCCTAGCCCTGCCACCATGGCTTTGTTTGGAAGGTCGTCCGGAAGATGTACAGTCTAATTAGCATATTATCCTTTTATTAGTATAGATAGATGCCACCGTGTCCTAAAAATGTAGGTTAGCAGGTTTTCCTATCATGGAAGGGGAACCCACAGTGGCATCCTGGGTTCTGACCAGGGTGTATGCATTCATGCTTTATCTCAGCAGATGAGATTCCTAGAAGACTCTTGGATGTACCCTGAACATTTCTATCGATTTTGCCAAATGCTCCAAAAATGATGAACCACTTTAAACTCCCACCAGCAACCATGCATGTGCCCTCTGTCCTACTTTGATGCCAATATCATTGATTTCTCCCTAGAAGCTTCCCTCTCCTCAGCTGGGACTGCTTGGCCAAAGGGTTTTTATAATAGAGATGCCCTAAGACTTCCTCAATAACAGTACCAGGTGTACTGGTTAATAATGGCGGATTTTGTAATCAAAGAATACACGGTAATTTCAGGAAAAACATCAAAAATGCTTTATTCAAAGTAATGTCCATCACTAGCTACACATTTCCCCATCTTTTAGGTAATTTGTGGATACTGTCCCAATAAAACAACTCTTGTTTTGAGGCAAACCATTCAGAGACCCAATTTTCCACTTCTTCATACATTTTGAAGTGCGGCTCAGAAAGATCAGAACAAGTGGTTATCTGAAGGAACAAGGCCTGGTGAATACAGTGGGTGAGTTAACACTTCCTAGGCAAGATCTTTTAACGTGTCTTTAACTGGTTTTGAAGTGTGTGATGGTGCATCATCATGAAGCAAAATTACTTTGCTGTGTCTTCTGGAACATTCTGGTCGTTTCGTTATCAAAGTGTGGTTCAAATTGATTATTTGTTGTCGGTAGCAATTAATATTAACTGTTTC
The DNA here is from genome assembly GCF_964339955.1 of Pipistrellus hanaki. Taxonomy (NCBI): domain Eukaryota; kingdom Metazoa; phylum Chordata; class Mammalia; order Chiroptera; family Vespertilionidae; genus Pipistrellus; species Pipistrellus hanaki. The sequence goes on along the minus strand of NC_140505.1, from coordinate 77,004,903 downwards.
ACCTGGTTTTAGAAGCTCATCATACACCACACTTTCCTGATTCCACCAAACACAGCGCACTGTCTTCTTTCCAAAGTGATTTGGCCTTGCAGTTGATGATGATGGTTGATCTGGATCAACCCATGATTTTTTGCTCTTGGGATTCTTAAAATAAATCCACTTTTCATTGCCAATCACAATTCAATGCAAAAAAGACTTTCTTTCATGCCACTGAAACAACATTTTACTGATGACTTTTCGCTTTTCCTTTTGTCTTTTGTTTAATTCATGTGGCACCCATTTTCCTTCCTTTAAAATCTTTCCCATTGCATAAACAATCAGAAATTGTTTGCTGAGCGTTTAATCTTTCTGCAAGTTGTTTTGAGTTTGATACACATACTCATCCAATAATGCTTGTAATTGTTGATCTTCAAACTTTTTCAGTTGACCTGATTACATCAGAAAAATAAGGAGAGCAAGTAACACTTAGAGTGCTTACTGAATGTGGCAGAGAGACTCTAAGATGCCCTCTCCTCCCACCCACCCCACCCCCATATTCACACCACTGTATAATCTCCTCTGCTTGAGTGAGAATGGGACCTGTGACTTGCTTTTTTCTATTCAATACAAAGGTGGTAGGATGTTACTTCTGTGACTAGGTGGCTGCAGTCCTGCTTCCTGCTGTTGATTCCTTGTAAGTTATTCTTTATTTCAGTTAGTGTATCCTTCATTTCTGACTGGTCCTTTTTTATGCTGTGGACTAAGTTCATTGAGCAATGTTATAACCAATGTTTTAAGCTCTGCATCTAGTAGATTGTTTCCAGTTTGTTTAGTTCTTTTCTGGTGCTTTGTTCTGTTCTTTCATTCGGGCAACCTCTCTGTGTTTGTTTCTAAGTAGAGCTGCTACGTCTCACAGGCTTGATAGCATGAACTAAGTAAGTAAGTGTCCTGAAGGGTCAGTGGCACAGCCTCCCCGATCATCTGAGCTGGGTACTTGAGTTTTTCTTTAGCTGCTATGACCACAAGCCACCGACCTCTGACCACTGTGGAGGATCAGCTGTGCAGGGATCTACTATGCAGAGTAGAACTTAACCTCTGCAGGGCTCTGGTGTCTGCTGAGTCTGCCCCTTGAGTATGTTGCTTGTGGAGGTGGTTGGGTGGTGGTGCTTCAATATGGTCTGAAGCTTTCCATTGGGTATTCGGGCTCTGGAGCCTCCTGGGAGGTGTAGGTCAAGGTCAGCTACTACCTGGGTTCTGCCCAGGAGCACCTGGCATGAACTAAAAGTGTTCTGCAGACAGCTGCTTCTTGTGCTGGGCTTGGAGATGCCCAGATGAGGCCAAGCTATGAACCAAGGCCGGCCTCTGCTAGTGCCAAGCCTGGGCCACTTAGTGAGATGTACAGGGCTCATGAGGCCAGACGCTACCTATTGATGAGATTTAAGGAAAATCTGAAGCATGAGCCAAGACAGGCCATTGGTATGGAAAAGCCACTAGAAACAGTTTGGATGGGACTGGAAATTGGATGGAGTGGGGCCAACAGTGTGAGCCAGGTTGATGAAGTCGCAGATATGGCTCCCCATCTGCTAGCTTTGTAGGGGAAGGGCTCATCAAAGGAACAATGGCTTCTGCTAGCCCTTCTGTCAGGGAGAAAGCTGCCCCTCCAGTCTCCAGTCTCCAGTTCTCACCCAGAATTGATTCACCAAACAATTCTGTTCCTCTCGTGCGTCTCAGGTGCCTTTCAAGCTGCTGCCCTCACTCCCCACGCTGTAACGCACCTATTTTGCAACAAACGATCCTGAAAGATCAGAACTCAGGTGTTATTTATAACTAGAGGCCCGGTGCACGAAATTCGTGCCCGGACGGGCGTTGTCCCTCAGCCCAACCTGTACCCTCTCCAATCTGGGACCCCTTGAGGGATGTCCGACTGCCTTTTAGGCCTGACCTATAAAAAATCAATAAAATATATATTTTTAAAAAGAAACATTTAAAATTCCTCCATATCTGCCTGGCTGGTGTGACCTCAGGCTGCTACCACTGAAGGGGATTAGCTCTGGGCAGGCTGAGACCCAGCCCAGGCTGCCTCCGGGGCCAGGGGATAGCGCGGTGCTGGTGCATGGCCCCAGCCCAGGCTGCTGCCGCTGGCCTGAAGACTGCGCCCCAGGGAGGCATGGCCCTGCCAGCCTGAGACTCCAGCTGAGGCTGCTGTCCCGGCCAGGGTATTGCGCAGTTTGAATGCAAGGCCCTGCAGGTCTGAGACCCCCAGCCCAGGCTGCCACCGCTGGCCAGGATCAGCCGCGATTGTGCCCAGCACTGGCGCCTCCCAGCTGGACACCCGGGCTGCTGCCACTGGGCAGGGATTGCTGCGTGGGGGGCAGGCGCTTGCTGGGTGGACTTGGGGACTCCGGCAGGGCTTAAAGGGGTGGGCGCTGCCATTTTTATCTCTAAGTGATGGTTAATTTGCATATTACTTTTATTAGATAGGATGAGAAATATTAACACGTATAGCACAGCAATTCTCAACCTTTTTTATCTTATGGCACACATAAACTAATTACTAAAATTCTACAACACACTAAAATATATACTTTTTGCCGATCTGACCAAAAAAAGGTATAATGTTCATTTACAAAAGATAATATTGTAATAGTAATTACCTATCCTTTTGCTCCAAAGTGATTTTAAAAAAAAAATCAGATGCCTATACTTCTATTAATCTGGTACCAAGAATTAACCAATCAGGCTCAAGCTTAATATGCAACTCTATTATATGACCTATATATTTATGGTTCAAGACAGGGCATTCACACCAGACAATTATTGTTGTATTGTCATTTTTTTAAATATCACAATCTTTTAAGGGAAAAAGAGGTCAGTACCCTGACTAAATAGTCTGGTATTGCATGTACTTAAAAATTCTTGCAGCACGCAAGTTGAAAATTGCTAGTATAGAGAAAAGACTTGAAAGTGGTATATGGTTCTGTTCACTATCTAAACAAATATTGTATTTTAATATCACACAAAAGAAGCTGAAAATGAAATTCACTATTACAATTTGATTCAGTCACATAATTTATTCCTATAATTCAGAGGTGAAAACCCACTATGTTCAAGATATGGGCATGAAAATCACACTGGATGTTAACACTAGTGGAAATGAAACAAGTACAAACCAGAAACTCCTTAAACTAGAGCAGACATCAGAGTTGTCAAATAAAGGTGGAAGAAGAATGGATTTTAGAAGAAAACGTGCTTGCTAGCAATTCTTGTCTTCTTTCAGAGATAAGGTTGAATGAGGACAAAAACTGGCAAGGAAGTCCTTTCACAACACCCTGGAAAGATTTGCAAACCTGTTATGTATTTTCTTTTTATTTTTAATTCTCACCATAAGCTATTTCTTTTCCATTGATTTTTAGAGTGTGCAAGGAGGGGGAGAGACAGAGAGAGCGAGAGAAACAACAATGTAAGAGAGACATCATATTAGTTGCCTCCCACCTGTACCCTGATCAGGACTGGGAATCATGCCTGCAACTGAGGTACGTGACCTCGACCAGAATCAAACCCAAAACCCTTCAGCCAGAGGGCCAACACTCTAATTACTGAACAAATCTTCTTTGATACATAAGATTAGAAAAAGAAATACTATATGCCAAGTTGATATGCGGAAACAATGATAATGCAAACAATAAACAATGAAACATTACAACTACCTTTATAAAACAAGAACAAATCACTGGCTTGAGTTCTTTTTAAAGAGACAAAATGTATTCAAATGGCTATACAACTATGAGATCACTACATTTTTTTAATTTCTTCATTTTATATTTATTACATTCTTTCACATTCTCGTTTAGTCAATCACTAGATCCTAACAACTTAAAAAGTTTCTCTAAATTCTCAGATTTCATTTTCACACCAGAGGCCCGGTGCACGGATTCGTGCACTGGTGGGGCATGGCCTGTGGGGATTGGCCTGCTGTGGGAGCACCACTCATCCAAGCGGCTGTGGACCTGCCCTCTGAGCAGCTGCTGAATGAGGAAATTAGTCTGAGCCGCTATTTTGGGGTAATGTCTTGGGTAAAGGTGTGTTCTGTGTCCTGGAGGAACCTGGCAGAGCGCTTTGCACCCCAAAGCCACTTGGTGAATGTCCTTGACATGTGATGCCAGGTGGGGGATGTTCAGGGCAGCCATGCTCCAGTATCCTCAATCATCAGGACAGCCTCCCTGGGGGGTCCACATTCATGTCCTCTCTTGCCATCCACTCATGCCAGCTCCCCCCACTCTTTCTAGAACATACCTTAGAGTGCCTGCATCAGCTGATGGGGTCAGGACAGAGTCTGGATTGTCTCAGGTATTTGACAAGTACAGAGTCTTGGCCTCACCCTAGGTCTATTAGTGGCTGCTCCCACTGTGGGAGCAACCACTCATTCTTGTCAGCCAAGCAGCACTCCCACTGTGGGAGCGCACTGACCACCAGGGAGCAGCTCCTGTGTTGAGCATCTACCCCAAGCTGTTGGTCATTCTGGTCATTCTGCTGTTCAGTCACTAGGCTTTTGTATATATAGATACCTATAATCCTAATCCTAATCCTAATCCTAATATGCAAATCAACCAAATGACAGAACTGGTCACTATGTGCGGGGCCTAAGCTGGAAGGTGAACATCTCCTGAGGGGTCCTGGACTGAGAGAGGGTGCAGGCCAAGCTGAAGAACCTCCTCCCCCTGTAATCATTGATCAGCTGCCTCTTGCACACCCCCCACTGGGGATGTGCCCACAACCAAGGTACATGCCCTTGACCAGAATCGAACCTGGGACCCTCCAGTCCGCAGGCCGATGCTCTCTCTATCCACTGAGCCAAACCAGTTTCAGTCACATTTTCAAGTCTTACTGAGGTAGCTGTGATAAGTCAAACGAGTGCCAGAGACTAAGGTTAGATTTGAAAAGTAAGGCATCATTCATCCATTCATCACATATCTGTTGAGCAATCACTACGTAACATAATTCTGGGCTTGACAGGCAAGGAGCCTATGCTCATGGAATGTGTGGAGGTGTGTAAGCATCAGGAGAGGGAGGTGACCGACACTGAACACATGAACACAGAATCACTTCAGAAGTGAAAAGTACTTTGAAGAATACCAGGTATGACTTGCTGGCAAATGAGCTATTTTAGAAATGTGGACAGGAAGGGCCTCTCAGATCTACTTGATAACCCAGCCATATGATAAAAGTTTTTTAAAACTTAAACCATTTTACTGGAGTTGAGTTCAAAGACTCATAATCGCAATTTGGACATACATATATCTTGTGAAATCCTCATAAGAAACAACACTCACCGATATGAAAAAAGTAAAGCACAAATACTGTGCTCACTAAGAGCTAATCAAGATTGCTCTCTTTACAAAAAACTTTTCTTGCCGGCCTGTCTCAGGAGACCCAGCCAGTACTCTGAAAGAACACTCAAATCCATTGGCTCTCCCCTCCTCCCCTCTACCCCCCTGCCCCCGTGAGCTCAGCGTTCCCTCGGCTCTCCTGAGATCTGCAGCAAGGGCCGTCGACCCAGGAGAACGCAGAGAGCAGTTCCACTTTCCGGCAGAGAAATCCTACAGGAAGCAGACACTCCTGACTTCCTTTACAGGTTTATGACTGAAATCAGTTTCACCAGAAGAAGATGTAGACATTCTTCCGCCTGGGGTAACATGCACCGCTCAAATCGGGACCCCAAGACAGAGCCCCCAGAAAACCCAGGTCATGGGGGATGGAGATCCATTCCAGGCACGTTCGGACTCGGGCTGAAGACACTGTGGTTCCCTAAACTAATTCCCTTGTCTGAAAGCGAGCTTAGCAATGAGTCGTGCCTCTCCAGATAGGTGAAAAATGACCATAAAGAACTTTAAAAGGTGCACGAAATGTGGGTCTCAGGTAACTTAAACCACTCACACCAGGAGGAGCGCAAGCCTCACCTTGACCAGCCACACGCCGGTGTTCTGCTTGGCGCCAGTCAGGTCGAGTTCCCCGCGCTCGGCCATGGGGGTCTGTTGCCGGAAGCGGAGTGCGACCCCCCGCAGGGCTCCGGGGGCCGGGGGTTAGAGGGGGTGGAGGCCGGGGGCGAGTGTCCAAAGCACGACCCGAGCCGAGATGAGAGGCCGACACTTCCGCGCCCACCTGCCAGGAAGGTGGAAACCCCGGGAAAGAGGAACACGCTGCCGGGAGCCGGGAACTGCGCATGCGCACTTCTACCGGCAGTACGGCGCGCCGGTGCGGACAAACTTCCTGTCGGCAACTCTTTTTGAGTGGGTGTGGCTACGGGTGCTGGCTGTGTCCGAGTATTTAAACAGAGGGGCTGACCAAAAAGAAGGTTGGCGATGCATTTAAAGACTAGGCCAGCAGAACTGCAAGAGGAAAGTGTCAAGACAGAAAAATAGAGCTCAAACAGACAAAGACTGTCAATACCTGTGAAACCTGGCCAAGGAGAAACAGCACTGGGAGGACAGTGTTGTAGTAAATTATGTGAATTAGCACAAGTGGGCACTGGGATCAAACCTAGTATCCTTGGGTATACTGAAAACATGCTGTTTCTAGACCTGAAGAAAAAGTAGTATTTCAACTGACTGGCTACCCTGAGCAACTCTGATTAAGTAAACAGAGGACACTCAGACTCCAAAACCCAGAGTCCACGAAATTAGATTAGTGACAATAGACTTGAAAGAGACAAACTCAATTGTTAAACTCCCCTGCTTAAACAGTTTCCTCTCTCTCTCTCTCTTCTTGCCTCTAGAATAAAATTCAATACTTTCTACACAGGTCCTCTCAATTTCATCACTACTATTCAATCCAACACATATCCTACTACTACACTGATCCTATCAGATCTCCCCAAAAATGTCAGTGTCTTTCTCAATTTTTTTCAGAGCCTCTGCACACTGGATCCATATATATATATAAAATTGATTTTTTACAGAAAGGAAGAGAGAGGGATAGAGAGAGTTAGAAACATCGATGAGGGAGAATCACCCATCAGCTGCCTCTTGCACACCCCCTACTAGGGATATGCCCGCAACCAAGGTACATGTCCTTGACCAGAATCAAACCCAGGACCCTTCAATCGGCAGGCTGACGCTCTATCCACTGAGCCAAACCGGTTTTGGCTGGATTCTTTTTACTCTGATGCTCTATTCTGCCCTTACCCTCAATCTCTCCCCATCTTCTGATGGACCAACTCCCACTTAGGTTTCAAGACTAATAGAAGTGTCACATTCTCTGAGGCCTTCTATCAACTCCTCCAGAGAAAGTTCATTTTACTTGATATCACATTATAATATACATGTTTACATGCTGCCTTTTCTTTCTAGACTATGAGCACCTCCAAGGCTGAATTAGTGCTTTATTTATTTTATATCCACAACATCTAGCACAGTGCTATGGACACATTTCAATAGGCTTTGGCTGAATGAATATTTTCTGAAGAAAAACAAATAGTAAGATAATGCAAGAATGGCAAGTAATGTATTGAATCATGCATCTGATCCATACACATAATTGAAAAAATTCTATGTCTGTGAGCATAGGGCCAATAACAGCCAGTAGGCCTCGGAGATGAGCTGGGTAAACTAATAGGAAAGATGGAAGACCATGCATGTGTTGAAAAGAAAGATTGCATTCATGTGCCACAGCTTGGGAAAGGGCCTTAAAATGTATAAAGGACACATGTGTGATGAGAGGTGCTTTAAGCTTTGATCATATACGAAGAATAAATTTAAATATGAGACCAGGCAAGAAGGAAATTAAACTAGTCTAGAGCACCCTGGTAATGAACTTTAGAGTAAAGGATTAGAACCTTGGCCTTGATCTATGGGGTGTGTGTGTGTGTGTGTGTGTGTGTTTATAGGGATTGTGGGAAAACACAATAGCTAAAGAAAAGATGGACAAAGAAGAGGTGAATATTGGGAAATGATTATATAGAAAAGAAGGAAAAATCCCACAATGTATTGAGCACCTAGCTTCACCCACTGTTGAATAAAGAACACACTTCCCCTATCTGTGCTTTTCAAACCTCCTTTCTGCTTAAGGAGGGATGCTTACAAACTGTGAGAGAAAATGAGAGCATGGGCTATTTGAACCAGATTCACAGATTTACTCTGGAGACTTGACAGTGTAACAGATACTGCAGCCAGCCCCAGCCCCTCCTAAGGGCCTATAATATGCCAGACATTAATAATTTCAGCCTGATACAATTTTATGTTTTTTCCACCAAGATCCCACATCCTTAATATCCATTCTTACACATGTTCCCTGGATTTTTGCTCATATCCTATATAATAAAAGCCTAATATGCTAAGTATCCAGTTGTCTGTTCAGCTAAGGCTGCTCAACTGCTCACTATGATGTGTACTGACCACCAGCGGGAAGACAGTCGACCAATCAACCAGTCAACAGTTGCTATGATGTTCACTGACCACCAGGAGGCACACTCTGACTGGTAGGTTAGCTTGCTGCTGAGGTCCAGCCAATTGGGACTGAGCAAGACAGGCCAGACAAGCCCTGAAACCCTCCAGCAGTCCCTCCTCAGCTGGCCAATCTCCTGCATCCCTCCCTGGCCCCGATCATGCACTGGTGGGTTCCTCTGCCTGGCCTGAATCCTCTCACCATCATGGATCCATCAGGGGATGTCTGAGAGCCGGTTCTAGCCTGATTCTGCAGGCCAGACCGAGGGACCCCACTAGTTCACAAATTCGTGCACTGGGCCTCTAGTGAATTATAAAACTTAAGTAGTTCTTTTGGAGTATAGCACACACCTCCTTATAGATAACCCTTTTTACTTCACCACTGTGGGCCTACTGGAATTTGAGCCTACTCATAGGTCTAAAAGCAAAGAGTGTGGTAAGTCCTGAAGAGAATTAGCATTGTCTTAGAAGGAAACAGCCCTAGGAGAAGCCATTACTTTCCTCAGACAAGTAGAGTTAATTCCCTCAGAGTGGAATAGGAGATGGAAGGGTTGCTACCACTGAAGGGGATATGGGTTCTACTAGGACAGTGGTCTGCAAACTCATTAGTCAATACAGCCAAATATCAACAATGCAACGATTGAAATTTCTTTTGAGAGCCAAATTTTTTAAACTTAAACTTCTTCTAACGCCACTTCTTCAAAATAGACTCGCCCAGGCCGTGGCATTTTGTGGAAGAGCCACACTCAAGGGGCCAAAGGGCCACATGTGGCTTGCGAGCCACAGTTTGCCGATCACAGTACTAGGAGAAGCCACTTACACTGACAAAGAAGATTCATCTGAATTTAGGAGTTCACTGTGCCCAGTTTTATTAGGGTTGTCCTATTCCAACTTAGCAGGATCCCATTCTTTCCTAATCAATGCTCTCACTTTAACAGCCTATGAGGCTGGGAGTTCAACTTGTGTTGTAATTCAGCGAATTATGGGAGAAGAGTTTATGCTTTATTTGTAGCAATCTTAGCCCCAGGGATACAGGCAACAGGGCTTCCTTCAGGGCACACATTGGAACTTTCAGGTCATTTATAAGGTGCTTAAACTGGGAATTCAAATCCCTGAACTCATCTGACACCCTCATCAGAAAGAATGTATGCACTCATATCTTCATAGCAGTGCAATTTACAATAGTTAAGATTTGGAAACAGCCTAAATGTCCATCAGCAGATGAGTGGATAAAAAACTGTGATACATTTACACAATGAAATACTATGCAGAAATAAAAAAGAAAGAACTCTTTCTTTTGCAACAGCATGGATGGATTGAGTGTATTAAGCTGAGCCAAATAACCCAGTCAGAGAAAAATAAGTATCACATGATCTCACTCATATGTGGAATCTAGTGAACCAAATAAATTGATGAACAAAAATAGACCCAGAATCATAGAAACATGAACATAATGTTGAACCTCAAAGGGAAGGCAGCCTCCAATAAACTTGTATGCATATGTGCATAACCCTTGGACACAGACAATGGGGTGGTGAGGGGCTGAGGAAGAGGAGGGGACAGAAGTGGGCTGGAAGAGGTCAATGGGGGGGAAAGGGGAGTCCATGTAATACTTCAACAATAAAGATGTTTTTAAAAATCCCTGAGCTCATTCTTTTCTTTCATCACTTTGTCTGCAACATTATAAACAACCAGCAATCTCATTATGTTAGTTAGGGTTTTTTTTTTAATTTTTCAGAAGTATCATATACACAGTCACTCGGATCCTTGCTTCTTTTAAGTGGTTGAATAGGTGCATCCAATAAAGATATTTTATGGATTTCTATTGCCCAATCACATCATGGACATTCAGTGATATCTTTACTACTAGAAACAGAATCATTAGCATCTTTAGATTAGAGAGGAAACATCTCAAAAACAATTCAGAAAATTCATCCTTAACATTCTGTTCCTAACCACTTTCAGTACCAAAATCTGTATTGACCAGAGAGGGGGAGGAGAGGAGGAGTGGAGTGCTAGAAAGGGAGATTAATTTTAAGAAATTGGCTCATGCCCTGCACAGGTTGTTCAGTTGGTTGGAGTGTCATTGTATATACCAAAAGGTTTCTGGTTTAATTCCGGTCAGGGCACATACCTAGGTTTCAGGGGTTCAATCTGGTTGGGGCACATATGGGAGTCAACTGATGGATGTTTCTCACACTGATGTTCTCTCTCTCTCTCTCTCTCTCTCTCTCTCTCTCTCTCTGTCTCTGTCTCTCTCTTCTCTCTTTCTTTCTCTCTGTTTCTCTTCCCCCCTTTCTTTCTAAAAATAAATAAAAAACATATTCTTGGGTAAAGATTAATAATAATAATAATAATAATAATAATAATAATAATAATAAAGACATTGGCTCACACAATTATGGAAGTTGAGAAGTTCTAACATCTGCAGTTGGCAAGCTGAAAACTCTGAAGAGTTTATGGTTTACTTCCCATCTGAAACTATAGGTCTGAGAAGCAGAACCGAAGGTGTGAATTCCAGTTCGAGTCTTCATCCAAAGACTGCAGAAGATCGGTGTTGCAGTTTAAGACAGTTAGGTGGAGAGAGTGAGTTCTCCCTTACTGAACCTATTTCTATGTTAGGATTCAATGAATTGGATGAGGCACACTGGGAAGGGCAATCCCTCCACAAATACCCTCACAGACACACCAAGAATAATGTTGAAGCAAATAGTTGGGCAACCTGAAGCCCAATCAGGTTGACACACAAAATTAAGCATCATTTATGGTCTTTACTCTCCCAGATGATTGTCTAGTCAAGTTCTTGCTAAGTCTTTTAAGGCATAAATGCAAGACAAGAAGGGATAACTCAAGTTCGCTGCTGGCTGGAAAAATTTCCTAGAAGTATAGTAGTATTTATTTAACATGCAATACCTGCCTATTTAGTCAGGGTCATTGAGCTCTTTTCCCTTAGACTGTCAAATTAAAAAAATAACAACAGAAAATACAACAATAGCACCTGGTGTGAATGCCCTGTCTTGAACCATAAATATAGAGGTGAGGCAATAGAGTTGCATCTTTTTTATCAAGTTGCATAATAAAGTTGCATCTGGTTGGTTAATTCTTGGTACCAGAAATCCTTATATAGAAGTATAGGTTCCTGGTTTTTTGTTTGTTTGTTTGTTTGTTTGTTTTTAGTTTTTTTTAAGGGTAGCTAATTACTACTATTATTTTTTTTAATCAATCAAAATTATATCTACCTTTATTTTTGTCAGAGCAACAAAGATGTAATATATATTTTTGGTGTGACACAGAATGTTAGTAATTAGTTTATGTGTGCTATGAGATGAAAAAGGTTGAAAATCATTGGCTTAGACCAACCTATGACCCCACTTTTACTTATGGTTTGGATTCTGGTTCAGACCTCAAGGCAGCCCTACCTGCTTACTAGGCAGAACTATGTGCTCTTTGTGGGTCGTGTAGACCAGCTGCAGCAGAAACAAATCCCCCAACCACCACCAAACATACTTCATTCAAGATGGATGTTTTCAGCTTCTGGTCCCTGGACAAGCTCATCAGGATCCTCTGAGGGATGTGCTAAAAATTCAGACACCTATTGCCCAATCCACATGAACAAAATCAGAATTTCTGGAAGTGGGTCAGGAAACTGACATTTAAGCAAGCGACCTAGTAATTTTAAGCACATCAAAATCCGAGAATCATTGTTCTAATCCCACATTGATAGAGTTTATTAAAACCAGGTCAGTCTGCAAGGTCTGAGGCCTGAGAGAAATTTTAGCAGAAAATGTTCTCTTTTTCATTTGTCTTACAGCTAGAATTCCCCCATGCCTAGTAAATTCAGAACATCACAATTCTATCATTAGGATTATAAGCAGCAAAGCCATTAGAGGAGATGTTACAAGTAAGTGGAAAGAATTTGAATGATATTAACAGGTAGCTAAATCCACTCTCAAGTTTTGTCCCTGACTATCACACATGGACGCAGTGCCTCGAGGGGCCAGATATTCTCTTTGTTCACATTCATTCAGAAACATTCTAGCAAGTGGAACTATTACCTTCAGGACAGTTCACATAGGCTAAAAAATACCACCCAAAAGGCCTTGTTATATCCTGGTTTGTTTGGCTCAGTGGATGACGTGTTGGCCTCAGACTGAGGGGTCCCAGGTTTGATTCTGTCATGGAACATGCCGGGGTTGTGGGCTCAGTCCCAAGTAGGGGGCCTACAGGAGGCAGCCAATCAGTACTTCTCTCTCATCATTGATGTTTCTATCTCCCTTCCCTCTTCCTTCTTTTCTGAAATCAATAAAAATAAAAATTATTTTTAAAAAAGGCCTTAATTAGTAATCCAGACTTACTAATTATTGGTTCCTAATATAAAGATTTTCATCCACAAATTAAAAATGAATATGGCAGTGTGGTAATTAGTTATATTTCACCTACATTGGTGATGCTATAGGCAGATGAATTTGCTTTGCCATCACACCAGAGCTACAACACCCCATTTCTCAATTTTCCCTTCCTTTCCATTCACTCCAATAGTTCTTTCTTTCATAGAATGTCTGCTTTCCATGGGAGATTCCTTGTTTCCTCAGCCATACACAAGCAGAAAATTTTTCATATTGTTTACTATAGAAAGAATGAGCTTTGGAATCCAACAAAATTTTAAGTCCTAGCTTTGCTAGGACTTAAATACTGGCCTAATTATTTTAACATCTCTGTACCTATTTCCTTGCTTATAAAATGGGATTATTATACCTACCTCATAGGTTCTTACATGAATAAATGAGATACAAATGAAAAGGATTTAACACTAGTTATATATTTAACTATGTGGAGATTGCATTAATTATATTAAGTCAAATAATTAAAAGGAAGCACAAAAGATTTATTATAGTCAGTAAAGTGCTGGTAAACATTTAACAATTGGCTTTCCTAACACCATTAAACCCCCCACCGCCACCCCATAAAAGCTCTGCCTTGTAATGTTTGCCATTTTCTGTGATGTATGTGGTGTATGTATTTCTACCATAGCCCATTTCAAGCTACCCATCTCAACATGACATCATCAAACACAAAATTGGAAGAGATGTGTACATAGCCATTTTATAGTAATTTCGCCATATATAAAACAATTAGGGCATGATGAGTTTTTATTACCTTTGTGCTTAATATAACTTATTGAAGCTTTAGTATTCTGGAAAAAAGGGAGTAGCATCTGCAAACCCCGAAGAGAGAAGAACCTTGTGGGTTGGTGTCTGTGGGACTGAGAGGATGTCAGCGGGCAGAGTACAGTGAGTAAGTGGGGAAGTAGTGACAGTGCCGCCAGTTGGAGAAGGTATGGGAGGCCAGACCATGAAGGGCCTTGGAAGCCTTGTTGAGAGCAAATGTATGAAGTAATCAGATTTGCATTAAAAAATATTTCTTTTTATTGATTTCAGAGAGAAAGGGAGAGGGAGAGAGAGATAGAAACATTAATAATAAGAATCATAAGAATCATTGATTGGCTGCCTCCTGCACGCTCCACACTGGAAATTGAGTCCACAACCTGGGCATATGCCCTTGATCAGAATTGAACCTGGGACCCTTCAGTCCGCAGTCCAACGCTTTATCCACTGAGGCAAACCAACTAGGGAAGAGTTTCATTTTTTAAAAAGATCCCTCTAGCTGCTGAAGGGGAAAAATTATTAGAAGGGTCCAGAATGGAAATCAAGATGCTAACTCAGACATTATTGCACTAATCCAAGTGGGAGATGATAGTGGTTTGGATTAGGAACATGGTGATAGAAATGAAGAGAAGTGGATGAATTGGAAACATAGATTTAGGAGGCAGAATTGACAAGGTTTTGTGATTCCTTGCTGTATTGCAAAATACTATGGTGATAATTCAGAACAAGAAAATAAAGCAGGGGCATTTGAGATTTTGCTTCCCAGAATATGTCATCAGTTTTGGTTCAGTTAAACTCTTGTAACAATTTAAAAAATAAAATAAAACAAAACATAACATCATACAGCATTGCTCCTTCTGGGAGATCAGCTAAGACTGCATGTACTTTGCCTAATGGGTGACATAATTCAGTTGAATTACTTTTGATAAGTGCCTTATGTCTGATGTAACATATGGTTAACTGTGTCCTACAAAAAGTCTTCACTCTTTTAAAGACAGAAAAAGACCTCTTTTTCTTTGCTGTGGCCTTCCACAATTTATGAAAAGCACCTGGTAAGTAAACCACAAGATTGTTGGCTCTTCTGTTCAAACTGCAGGATAAGATATACTACTTTCAAGCCCACATTCTTGCATCCCCCCTCCTCCCTACTGTTTTCACAACTCAAGGATAATTCACACCAAGGAGTTTCTACTTAATAGAAAGTTCCCTTACTGCTCCCCTTTCAGACAAGCCTCTTTTGAACTCTTTTTAACTTTTGTTCTAAGCATGTTTTGCAGGCCAGGGGAAATACTAATAAGACACTCCTTAGGACATCTGCCTGTCTCCTAAAAAGCAAACAAACTAACTTTTCAAGACAATTCCAGGGGTACCTACTCAATTTCAACATAATCACCCTTCCTTCCTTATCATCTAGCAACAACAACCAATTGCTCTTTAAAAATGCAAGCCACTCTTTATTCCCTACCCTGTATTGACTAGCAATACACCAGCCTTTTCCTCCCTTGGAAAGTAAAATAAATTCTCTCCCTGCATATTTCTCTTAGTTGTGAATTGTTTCACAGCCTCTATCACCAGCCCAAACCCTAACAATTCTCAGTTAGTCTGTTTAATTACCCATTAGGGATTACTCTGGGAATAATGTGTTAAATAAAACATAAGGAAATTTAATTTGTCATTGCTGAAATGAAATCCAATTTGTTTTCATATATGATTTATCAAAATATTTATATCATAGTTAATATATTAAACAAAATTATAGTTAGGAAGCAGCACTGAAATCTTGATCTAAGTGCCCAGATAAAAATCACAAATATCAGTAAGTCCTAAAATACCATATTAAACAGATGGCTCTTCACTAGTGTTCAGATTTCAAAGCCAGAGAAGTTATACATGCTGAATATCAATGAGGAATTATGTCCACATTACTGCTAAGAGCAAGAGTTAGAAGTTTTCATATTAATAGATCAGACTTCTTATCTAAATATACAAACCCCAGGAGCAGGTTAGCTTTTGCATGAGGGTTAAGTGAAAATATTAGCTAAAGCAAGGAAATGCCTCTCCTATCAATGGGTAGAAGAAGAGATGAGTTTAAGACTCCTTTTTATTAGTAAAGCTCATTCTATAGCTTTGTAAATGCAATTTTTACTTCTCTCTCATGAGTTAATAATGGCTCTGTTCCAAGAAGTTGTTGGGGGCCTAGAGTCCTTCCATCTTTTTATTTCACCATCTCTGGGATGTAATTCTTATCTGCATGTCAGACCACAAGGTCTCATTTTCCAGCCAATAGGAGAAGAGAAATGGGAAAGGATTACACATCACTTTGGCCAGAGCTTGAAAGTATTTTTTTTTCATTGCAGCATTACTCATAATAGCCAAAAGGTGGAAGCAACTCAAGTGTCCATTGATGGATGAGGATAAGCAAAATGTAGTATATACATAAAATAAAATATTATTCAGCCTTAAAAAGGAATGAAATTCTGACACATGCTACAGTATGGATGAATATTATGTTCATCCATATTGTAGGACATTATGCTAAATGAAATATGCCAGGCACAAAAGTACAAATTATGTGATTCCATTTACATTAAATTTTTAGAGTAGTCAAATTCATAAAAGCATGGTAGAAAAAAGAGAGTGGTGGTTGCTAGGGGATAGGGGGAAAGGGAATGGGGATTTGTTGTTTAATGAGCACAGAATTTCAGTTTTGCAAGTGAAAGAGTTCTGGAGATGCCTGTGGACATACTTGATGCCACTGAATTGTAGAGTTAAAAATGGATAAGATAGTAAAGTTTATATTATTATGTATATATACACCACAATTTTTAAAAACACCTAAATTAAAAATATATATATATATATGGTCTGGACTAGTGTCCCAATGCACAGATTCATGCACACTGAGGGGAAATCCCATATAATAAAAGGGTAATATGCAAATAGACCAAACAGCAGAACAACCAACCAATCAAAGCATAATATGCTAATGATATGTTAAGTTTGCTCAACAACTGGCTACGACATGCACTGACCACCAGGGGTCAATCCATCAACTGGTTGATCAGTTGCTATGATGTGCACTGACCACCTGGGGGCAGATACTCTGATGGGTAGGTTAGCTTGCTGCTGGGGTCTGGCCAATCAGGACTGAAAGAGATAGGACAGACACACCCTGGAGCCCTCCCACAGTCCTTCCTCAGCCCCATCGTGTACCAGTGGGATCCCTCAGCCTGGCCTGCACCCTCTCGCAATCCAGGACCCCTTGGGGGATGTCTGAGAGCCAGTTTCAGCCCAATCCCACAGGCCACGCCCCTTGGGAGGGTGCCAGATGCAGGGCTCATGGCTGGCAAGCACTGCTGTGGCAGCTTGAGCCTCTTCCAAACAAGACTGATTGGGTGTGAGCCCACAGCAGGCACAGTGGGGCTGGGATGAGTGGGAGCATCAGGTAGGAGCTACAGGCAGCATTGGACTGCGCGTTTCAGCCTGATCCCTGCAGACCACCAAGAGGGACCCCACCTGTGCACGAAT